>NC_056727.1:863909814-864164814 GCF_019279795.1 Protopterus annectens | reverse complement strand
AGTCCCTAAGACAAGACAACATACCTAACACTTTAGTCATAGGTGACTCTATAGTCAGACACACTGATATCCCACTCACATTATCCCACTCACCAGGCTTAACAAGGAGAAAATTACAGTCAGCTGCCTGTCGGTGCCAGGATCCACCACATAACACATAGAAGTCACCAACAGCTACAATAGCTTTGGAGATGCGCTATATAGTAGTTCAGTGGCTAAAAAAATAGAACTCTGTCCCTACTAGCATTCAAAACACATCATCTAAAGCCTCCTTTAAAGACATCATCAGGCAACATCTCAAGCAGAGTTGGCAGCGCCATGATTGCTCCCAAGGCTAGTGAAAGCGGATAACATATACATACTAGAGTACTTGATAATAGTTTTTAATCTTACTCACAAACACTGGCTAATCTACAATGTATGTACTGTACCTGTGTACTATGTATGTGTTCTACCTATATTCCAAATTTCAGCTGTACACCACAAATCTATTAATTACCTTTATTTTAAAATTAATATTTTTTTGTTTGTTCTCTCCACTGTAACTGTTGATGTGCAGCATACCACTGTAAAAACATGTCTCTTGTAATTTGTGTGTATCTAAATGTGTCTGTAATTTTTCTTTGTAGAGCTTTTCTCCCTGGGCCTCTGCTGAAAAAGGGTCTTTTCAGCTCAGTCAGACACCCCCGGTTAACAAATGTAAAATAAATAATAAATAAATAATGCATGCACTCAAGTCACTTCACAACAAGTACAAATATGACTCTGTCATTGTCCATGTTGGAGTGAATGACTTGAGACGTACCTGCCTGGACTGCATGAAAAGAGACATGGAAGAACTGTCAGATCATGTGGCCCAGGCAGGCATGACCCTAGCCCTGAGTAGCATCCAGCCTTCGCCCAGAATGATACCACAATATAAGGACAAAATGATTGACTTCGACAATTGGCTAATCTTCTGGTGTCATTCAAAGGGGATCCACTATCTGTCTGCCTGGGACGACATGATCGACAGACCACGATGCTTTGCCCCGGGATTCAGGTTACTGGCTAAGGCTCTTGCCACCCCTATAGTGCCTTTTTTAGACAAAGTTTAAATGACAAAACCACCACCGTAACAGGTACAAGCATGCAAAATCTGAAGGTAATGCTACTCAATGCTAGAAGTCTAAACCTCAAAATGCACATTTTCGAGGCACTCCTAAAAATGGAGAACATCGTTATCTGTGCAGTAACTGAGACCTGGTTCAAGGCTCCAGAGAGCACCCCTACAATACCAGGCTACAACTATTACTGCACTTTTCGGCCACTAAACCAGGATCGAAACACTAAAGGTGGAGGAGTGTCCATATTCACCAAGGATATTCACATCACTAGTTGCCCAACACAATGCATCTGAAATTCTCCAGGTGCATCTAACACTAGGTAAGACTGCAATCCAAATTGTAGCTTGCTACAGATCCCCCACCATGCCCCAAGATTCTCACTACACCTTTCTAAACATATTGGAAAATATTAAGATACAACCAAACACCCTAATACTGGGTGATTTCAACTACCCTGCCATTAGCTGGGAAAACTACTCATGTACCAACACCTTTGCCCAACGGTTCTTGGAATTCATAAATTCCAACACCCTGGATCAACTAATCCATAGTCCCACCTGGGGCTCCAATATCCTAGATCTGGTAACTACCAACATGAGAAATCAATGCTCCACACATATGGTCACCCCCTCGGTCAGGTCAGACCATAAGCTAATCACCCTAAACATTCACATCCCACCCCCACCCCCCAGTAAGGAAGCCTCCTTAAAAAAACTTCTCCAAAGCCAACTTCATGCTACTCAAGTCAGAAAAGACAAACTTCATGACACCCATGCAGAAAGTTCGACTGCTGAATCCTACACTAAGGCACTGTATGAGCACATCCATCGTGCATGAATCGTGCCATCCCAAATAGAACCAAGATGCTCTCCTCCAAAAAAAGGAAGCCAATCTGGTGGTCCCCTGCCATAAACAAACTTTACAACAAAAGGAATAAACTGTTGCAGAAAACAGGAAAATCCCACAATGCAAAAAATTCCCTTACCAGCCTCAGTAAGAAGCTGAGATCCCTCATAAAATCCCCCAAAGCTAGTTATGAAAATAAAATTGCTAAAGATTCCAAAGACAACCACAAGGCATTCTATAACTATGTCAAGAATCTAAATGGCAATGCTCAGATCTGCTCTGAGCTACAACAGAATGGCATTAAATATACTGATCCCAAGGATATTGCCAATATCCTAGCAGATCAATTCAGTACCAACTTCACCCCCCTCTCACCCCCTAAACAGTCCATCTCAATACTGGAAGATTGCCAAATTTCGGTAATAACGGCCACATAAGTAAAAAACACACTCTCCAAGGCTAAGAATACAGCATCCAGGGGGACCAGATGACATCCCAGGCTGTGTACTACATGTACTACAAAATGAACTGGCACCTCAACTAAGTGCCACGTTTAGTCATACCCTCACCTTAGGCTTCATGCCCACTGAATGGCACACAGCTACAGTTATCCCACTCCACAAGGGGGGATCCACCTTGGATCCTGGGAACTACCGCCCCATCAGTCTGATGAGCCTGATCTGCAAGGCCATGGAATGTATTATCATGGAACTTATAAACAAAGATATTGGCAACCTTCAAACACTGGACCCCACCCAGTTTGGGTTTGTGAAGGGCTGATCTTGTCTCCTGAACCTGATTGACTTCTTCGAGTCAGTCTCCAGAGCCGTGGATGAGGGTAAGGCAGTCCACACAGCCTATCTGGACCTCGCCAAGGCCTTTGACACCATCCCCCACTCTAGAATCATATAAACTTACTAAGCTGGGCATTATTCCCTACGTCACTCGATGGGTTGCCAACTGGCTTACTGACAGAACCGACACTGTAAAAGTAGATGACTCCAAATCCAGCTCCAGACATGTGACAAGTGGAGTACCTCAGGGTTCAGTCCTGGGACCGCTCTTGTTTGGCATCTACTTCTCTGAAGTACAGGCCAACACTAAGGGACTCTGGCTGACAAAGTCCGCAGATGACTGCAAACTGGGAGCCATTATTGAATCCCCAAATGATGTGGATACTCTACAAAAGGGCCTTACAGAAACAGATTCTTGATGCCAGAGCCATGGGCTCAAGCTCAATGCCAAGAAATGTATAGTTATCCCCTTTGGGAAAAAACATATACCCATGAAATACCACATAGTTGGCTGTACACTAAACACTGAAAGTGTGATAAGAGACTTAGGGACACAGGTGGACAGTGGTCTCACCTTCAATAACCACATTGCCACAACAGTCAGGAAATCCTTCTATGTGGCATACCTCATCACTAAGGGCTTTTCATCTAGAAAAAAGGAGGTCATTGTCCCACTGTACTCATCCCTCATTAGACCCATTATAGAATACAACGCCCCATTTTGTATGTACTTCTCAAGGCATCTGGAACAACTGTAAAGGCCGCAGAAATACCTCACTAAAAGAATCACAGGCCTAAAGCAGATGCCCTATGCTGATCGCCTTAAAAAACTCCAGCTATACTCTGTCACATATTGTCTACTCAGAGGCGATCTCTGCTTAACATACAAGGCCATGTCAAATCCAGAGCTGTTGGACATGCTACACTTAAAGAAATCCCACTCCCTCAGAGCCACACGCTCCAGGGATCTAAACCTTGTCATCACAATAAACAAAACATGTTGTAGGAATAGGTTCCTGACCCAGACTCTGGAACAGACTGCCCATACATGTCAAGCAGAGCACCTCCTTGGCCATCTTCCAAAGGAACCTTGACGACTGGATGAGAGAAAGGAAATTCACCCCGGGGATCATGTAAGTCGCCCTGCTAGACATGGGGTCCATGGAAGTAAATAGTGTGGGAAGAAATAGCCAGGGAATTGTTATGGCTAAGCTTGTACAGGCCCTAGGGCCAGTAGCCTAGTACCAACCTATGAACCTATGGACAGATTTTAAATATTGCTCTTATAAACTTAAAAAAGAGAAGGTTGTTAAAAAGCATTTTCTAAAGGAGGAAGTCTGAAGCTCAAATATCTGCCATTATTTAGTGACCTCACATAATGGTGGTGGAACAAAGGCCAAAAATACAGACAGCTCTTGTAAACTTAGAAAGCTGTTTGAATAACAGGTTGTGTTGCTAGCATGCATTTTCTGAAGGGTAGAAAGTGGCTGTCACTATTAAGTAACTTCAATCAGCAATGCTTTGCCAGAAAAACACAATTTCTTTGAGAAACAGGCAAAATCCTTCTGATCCTTCTCTAACCTTTCCTAAAATACCAAACTATTACCAACTAAAGCATCTTTACTCTATATGCTTAAGCTACCCAGGCATACCCCCTACCCTCCTTCACCTCTTCTAAAATACTAATTGCATAAGCTTCTAACATTAAAGTTCTGAATGTCCTTCCTTCTTTTTGCCTTTTCTCTGTCTCTTTATTTAATAAGCCAATTTTGCCAAATTGAAATTGTCAATAATTTTTGATAACTTTGCTAATTTAGCAATCTGATATTGTTTTTGTAGACTACTTTCTAGCCACCTGTTAACTTGTAATGTTCTTCTGTGTCTTAACTCTTTCTTAATTAAAAAATTGTTGTTTATGTGGAGCTTTTCTCCCCGGGCCTCTACTGAAAACAGGCCCCCAAGCCCAGTGAACTTCCCCGGTAATTAAACTGAAATAAATAAATAAATAAATAAATAATATGAGGCAAAAATATGCACAGTTAAGAGGTATAGTGGAGTAGAAACCAGACTGGTGGATGTGTCAAATTAAAATGTAATGTAGATTTAATACATAAATGTACTTTGACTTCATACCTTTTTTAAACAAATACCTTTTTGGAGAAATAGATGGTGAATTGCATTTAATAATGACAATAATTAGAATTATAATAGACTACTTCAGAAAAATGAGTATTAATTCACATTCTCTTATTTTGTCTGATGAGAACTGAGAATGGTTTTGTAAAGAATGGCAAACAGGCAGCATTGTGTGATATCCTGCTATCGGTACTAATGCTGGTTATTGTTGTTACTATACAGGGCAGACAGGGATTCTGAAGGCTGCTTTATGGGTGAGATAAATATGAGTTGTTGATTCATCAAGGCTGTTTTTATCTATTATTATTTGATTATTATGTTTACTGATTGGACTTGGACTTTCAATTAATGGTACTCTGTTTAATGGGGTGGAGGAGATGTTTGTAATTCATCAAAGCTGCCTTTATTAGTTGATGGACTTTCAATCAGTGCTGCTGTATTTCCTGAAGGAGGTGGAAGTGATGAGTTCTTAATTCATCAAAGCTGCTTTTATCTATTAATATTATTAGTGAATGAATAAATGCTATTTCCCTAAAGATTTTCTTAGAATGGTTTGGTTGCAAGATCATTGTGTTTTGCTTTGCTCTAATGTACATTACTTATTTTTCATTTCCATTGGTTACTTCCTGGATACAATTTCTACTATAGAATTTTTCATCTGACTTGTTGAAACTTGTATAAATCATGGGGGATCACAGGTAGGGGAGACAGTGAATTCAGAATAAGAATGCCACAAGCTTTCTTCATATGGGAAGAAGGACTTTCATGGAATTCCTTGCATGTATAACATGCTTTGCTACCATTCATTATTCAACCGATTATTAGTAATGTACATCAGAGAAATTGCATCTAAGTGTCCCATCCAGATCCTAGCTTCATAGACAGGTAAAATGCTTTTCATACCTTTTACTTAAGTTTTGCATGTTTAAGTAGTCTCATGCTAAGACATGAAAAAAGAGCAGACAACCAGTTAGCAGGCTGCAGGCTGCACTGAATAGGTTGCTTCAGCCTAGGTTTCCTATGAGAGCTCTGACTTAATATTTTACAAAGGCAATAGAGTGGCGGGGAATTTCCTATTGGTAACACACTCTGTCAGTAACTCATCATTCATATACTTGCCTAAGTAAGCTGCCTTTGGGGTCACAGTGAGTCACAACTCAACAACATCCATTGGATTGCAAAATATCAGCAATTCACACCTCTAAATGCCTGCCCTTGTTGCTCATAGATGCCATATTTTGCTACTCTTTATATGTAGCACACTAGGCATTGTGTTACAGTATAAAAAGTATGACGTTACTCAGTCATGCTTTATTTTTAACACGTGCATTTGGGGGTTAGCATAATGGTTAAAGTGTTTAGCTCAGAGAGAGGTGGTACAAGGCTTGATGCTTATCAAGGGAAACTGGCTAGGCTTAAAATTGTCCATAAGGGCATGAGCTATGTTAAGGGAAAACAAATTGTGATTTCCTTAAATTGCTAAAGCAAAGTGCATGCTTATAGATCAGATCACAGTTAAATTATTTATTTTGAAAATCCTTTAAACTTTCAACAAAACTTTTTGGTCTGTTATGTTTTTGTGAAAAGTTGTTAAGGAGGGGTTTTTTTGTTGCTCCTCATGTGTGTGTGTGTGTGTGTGTGTGTGCGTGCGTGCGTGCGTGTGTGTGTGTGTGTGTGTGTGTGTGTGGTGGGGGTACCAAATGTGGATCTTGCCCTGGAATTCCACTCCCCTTTTCTGTGCACAAAGTACTTGCTTATATACTCATCAGGTCTTATGCAGTCCTGATGAGATCATTGTAACTTACCCTTGCTTCTCCTGCCTATCTCCTTTTCCCCAAGTGTGCATTTATCCTTAACATTTACCCACATTGCATGATTTTATATTGTGATACATTTAGTGGGGTAACCCCACAGTGCATGGCATATCTTGGGGTGCACTTAGTGGGCTTGCCATGGAATGCTGTATTTGTTTTATATATCAACAAAAGTACATAAATCACAGGAACTATTTCTTATAAATCCTGCAAGGCTTGCCATGCCCTTGCAACTTCACTTGTTCCAGTTAGTAGGAATGTTTCCACTAGTATGTCTCCAAATCCTCAAAGAAGAAAACAATGTATGTTTCTTTAATTTAAAACTGATATAAAACTAAGCATTTTATGTAAAGCAGCTTGAATCAGAAATTCTTTAGTTGTCCGGGGTGCCTCTGACCAGTGATATTTCAAATTATGTGACCAGTAAATATGGCCCTACATTACTGCATCCAGGAGAGAAAAAAAAAGTACAATATGGCTTGTAGTATAGAAAGTGACATAAAGCTATTTGATTCCATGGCAATAATGGTACCTTATTCCTCTTCCTGAGTCCATACCTTGCTATAAAGCTTCTGGTATACCTAAAGGGGCTGCCTTATCAGATAAGTCACATAAGGTACTATGGCAGCTCATAAATATACCCCCTATCATAAGGAATGATAAGGTGTATCAGAAATGTAAACAGCAAAGTAAAGATTACCATCCCAACTAGTAGCCACTCTATGTGATAAGGTAAGACAAAGGACTTGGTGACCTTAGTTGTGATGTGTAGTCTGTTCAATACAGCCTTAGAACAAATCTTCAGTGTAGCTTCTGGGCTGATGCCTAGTTGAAAACCCACATGTTCTACAATTCCCACAGTCTTAAAGGGGTCAAGGCCCAGAACACTTAAGGAAAGACCACATTTCAATAATTCATATTATTTTTTAATTTATTGTATGCTATGATAATTCTACAAACCTGACCTATGTAAGATTAAGGTAGAGATACTGTTTTATTTTTGGTACATAAAATCCACATAGTCATCAGTGTGAAATAAATTCTAGGCAGAGTGTCCCATGCCATCAACTTATTAAGCCTGACAGATGCTCCAGCCTATAATGGTGTGGATGTAGGACAGCCGAAACAACACTAAAGAGAGTAAGCATCCTTACTTTGTACTCTGGGCTATCTCAATTAGGAGAAGGGGATAAAAACAGTTGTCACAATCTCTGCAGAATGCTTTATGTGTCTCAGCTTTGTGGACTTCAAAAATGCTTCACAATTATAAAATTATGCAGACTTTTGAAGATATGACCAGTCAGACTTGCCAGAGAATTTTGTCACATGTAGCATAAGATGTCCTAATAGGTCTTGCTTGTTTTTTAATTTTAATTTAATTTAACATTTGTTAACCGGGAAAGTCCAACTTGGAACAAAGACAATTTTCAGCGGAGGCCCGGGAGAAACGCTCCAGACACATGTCTTTGTAACATGGGAAGAAACTGGAGCACCTGGAGGAAACCCACACGAATGCAGGGAGGACATGCAGACTCCGCACAGAAGGCACCCCAGCCAAGAATCAAACCAGACAACCTCTTGCTGTGAGGTGACAATGCTACCGTTGCACCACTGCACCGTCCATCAGTTAGGAGATGTTGATGTTGTTGATGTGAAGTGCTAATTGCCAGAGGGAGATAGTGTATGTCAGTGTCACAACTGCCTCTGATAACCCTCATATGGGAATATGGGATGGAGACACTAGTTCTGTGCTAATCTCCTCAAATTTGACTTCAAGAAGCTTCACCAGAATTGTTATGTTTCCATTAATTACTGAAACCAGCCTATAAGTCATTATTTGTTTTCTGTTATGGTCACACTGTAACCAAAGCCTGTGCAATCACATTTGGGCAGTTTCTCACCTGGAAACATTACATAAGCAACCAGTATAAGAAAAGATGGGCCAAGTGATCAAGAAAAGCCCAGCATAACTCTACAGGTAGGCTTCAAAAGGTCAGGTCAGAAATGATGCTCTACATCTTCACAGGAGATAACTGCATTAAGGTATGAGTCACTATGAAAAGTGTAAGACCTAATAATGTAAGTCCTGGATAGCACTTTGAAGATGAAATGTAGGTATAGAGAAAAAAAATAGTGACTTTCAAAAAATGCGCTCACACCTTTGCAATTGCCTCCCAAGCTTCCTGTTGTGGAAAGCTCTGCTCCTCATACTCTAATATCATTCTATTAATTTGATGAGAAAAAAAAATAGTGCTCCTCAGACTGTTATTGTGGAGTAAAATCCGTTCCCCAATCTTTGTGTAAGAGACAATCTGCAATCTTCAACTCTAAGCTGAGGTACAAAATTAAAACGTTTGTTCCCCAGTCAGGATCTCCTCAAATTTAGTTTTAATTTACAAATAAAGATCTATTCCATGATCTCTGCCCCTCATACCTCTGAATAATCCATAAAATGTCCAGATTTTTGTCTCTCTTTTGTTTTTTTTTTTTTGTTTTTTTTAGTCTGTCAGTCATAAAATTTGTGGTTTGTGTTTTTTGGCAAGTATTTGGGGTTGATGTTATTTAATAATGACAGGCATTTGAGTTTCAGATTTCATCATGTACTTCAGAAAAATGAATGCTAATGCAAAACCTGTTGTTCTAGCAACTTTATAAGTTTATAAGAACAGTAATTAAAATATTTCACTGATTTTGGACTTTTGACCCCCAACCATTATTTGTGGCTCTAGCTAGATTTCAAGTGCTAAGAGGTTGAGGAGAATAGTTACTATCAACTCTTTGTTAAGAGCAAAAATCTCCCCGAGTTCAGGACAAACAAAATACCTCTTTTCTCTCACTTCAGGACCACAAAATAATTGAAGGTCTTTTGCTTTAAACTGTAGCAAAGTTTTGCTACAGATGTAAATGTACATTGTAACAAGTGGCTTGTTACATTTACGACACCATCCACTAAGTGCTTTAGCACTTCATGGCTTTAGCCCTGTCAGCAAATACTTTATCAGCATTCATTTCTTTTTTTATTATTATTTTTTATTTGGTTTTAAAACAATAAATAAATCAATTGCAAAATAAACAAATGTTAAGTTGTCAATCTCGCCTTCATTCTTGCTTGATGGGTTCGGAGCCGATCCCTCGGCTCCGACTCGGCACTTGCTAAGCTCGAGAGTCACTTTTACCAGCTCGAGGCAGCCCCATATCCCATGATGCAAGGCGGTAAGTACCCAGATCTCGTTTGCCGCTTCGCTTAGGAGGTCTTCTTTTTACCAGCTCCTGGTAAGTTGTTCACTTTTGTGATATTTAAGCCCCTTTTTAGTCAAAAACCTTTTATTGATAGTTTTTAAGTTTAATTTGTACCTTTTCTGACAGAAATTCCCTGTCTCCTTTAATTTTTTGTTAGTCAATCTTTTCCCTATCCCATCCCCCCCCTGTTAGGGTGTGTGTGTTGGTTTATAGAATACCTTTTGGTATTTTATTTAACTTAATTTTGACTGGTGTGTGTGTGTGTGTGTTTTTCAGCACCATGTCAAAGGAGAGGGTCTCAGGTTTTAAGAAGTGTGACTCGTGCTGTCAGAAGATGTCTCTGACAGACGGTCACACTTCTTGCCTGTATTGTCTGGGCCCTCTTCACCTGCAGGACTCCTGTGCTATTTGTCACTCCTTCAGCCAGAGAGTCCTGCAGGAGAGACGAACAAACTGATTCTTAGGGGCCTTCTTAAGCCGGAGGGCTCTCCGGCTAAGTCGGCTCCACCAAAATCAGTAAAACCTTCCAAGGCCCAGGCTTCTGTATCTAAGCCTGCGGCCTCGGCTCCGACTGCGTACTGAGTCGAGATCGCTCGGCTGGAGCCGATTCTAGCTTGAAAGCCTTCGGCACCGATGGCTATCGGTGCCGAATCTGTATTGACCACCGATGTCGGCTCCGATCGGCTCCGACACCCATGTGGCACAGGCATCGGTGTCGGCTCCGATCGGCTCCGACACTGTTACTTTGGTGGCTGTATCGGCTCCGGCTGGAGCCGATACATCGAGGCTTCCTGTCGGCTCCGAGAGGTCGGCTCCGACAGGATCTATTGTATCGGCTCCGATGGCTCATTCCAGGAAGAGGTCGAGGTCTCCTTCCTTGGAGCCGATACTTTCGGCTCCGGCTTCATCTCTTCTATCGGAACGGAGCCATCAGAGCCGATCTTCAAGGTCATCCAGGTTGTCAGATCATGACCTAGAGAGAGTGGTCAGTAGATTACTCAAGTCACAGGTACTGGCCCAAATGTTACACAGTCCGTCTCAACAGACGACTGTTGGTCCACACCCCGTTACAGTTCCTCCTTCAACTCTACCCCAGAGCTTGGAGTTGGAGTCTTCGAATGGTTACTGCTACGGCTGGAGGACGGATACCCCTTCTGTTCCTTCAGCCTCTACTCTTATCTCCTCTTGAGACCTTCCTTAGAGGGATTCGGTGGTCGGGCTTCCATGGTCTCCTCCGAGGGGTGAGTGGCATCGGACCCTTGTCCGAACCCGCTCTTCCCTTGGAGCCTCGGCCTTGGTGAGCTCGGCTCCGACATCTGCCTCGGAGACTTCCCTTCGGTGGTCCCTGGAGTTCCTAGCTCTTGGAGCGGGTTCTCTCGGACCTGCCTGGGAGGGGAGCATTCGAGGTGATGAAGAGTGTACTGGCCACTGGTATCAGTCAGCAGTCTGTTCCCGTAGCTCCTCCCTCTATAGTACCTGTTGACATCTCTGCCACTTCTCTTGCTACAGGACCCAGAGATCCTCCGCCTCAGGTTTCCCCATTGGGAATTTCCCCTCTTCCGAGGATTCTCCTGATGTTTCGGGGGATCCTCCTAGGAAGAGGACTTGTAAGAGGAAGCATGTAGACTCCCCAGAGTCTGTCACTTCAGATACTGACTTTGATGAGTCAGAGGGATCCCCTAGATCCCCCTCTGAGGATGTCTCCTTCTCAGACATCCTAGAACTCCTGAAATAGGGGAAACTGGCCCACCAACAATCCCTCTGAGGATGAGTCAGTATACCTAGAGGCGTTTGGATCTCGGCCCTCCACCTCCTGGGTATCTCCGCCTTTCGACCCCTTATGCAGGTGATTGCACGAAGGCGTGGGCAGCTCCTGACTCTGTAGAGCCAGTCCCTAGGAGGCCTTCAAAATTTATCACTGCCCGGCGACAAACAATTCCTTACTAAGGGTGTCCCGCTGATGCCATGGTGGTGGCTGCGGCCACCAAAAGGAACTTGCAGATCCTTCCGTGCCCGTCCATCCTCCTAATAAGGACTCTAGGACCATGGATAGGTACGGTAAGCGGATGTTTTCCTCAGCGACCTTTGCTATGCGTTAAGCTGAATTACCTATGTCACTTCACCAGACTCCAAAGGGATATCCTGAAGGAGCTGGGAGAAGTAGTTCAGGATCCTACAGCTGTAGGGGCTCAAGAAAAAATTGCTTCTCAGCTAGGAACCCTCAATTCCATTGCAAACTCCTCCATGCGGCTAATATCTTATGCTGCGGATGGAGCGAGTAGAGCCGCAGGCACAGGTGTGGCTCTTAGACGCCAAGCCTGGATGCGGCTATGTGATTTTGCGGATCCCTTTAAGGCATCCTTCACAAATTCTCCCTTTGATGGGTCAGCTTTGTTTGGCCCTCAGGTGAAGGAAACCTTGACCAGGTGCGAGCAGGACGGCAAGACTCTTTCTGCTGTTGGAGTCCGTTTTTCCACCCCTTCTAGGCCTTATCCCAAAGGACAGAAGGGTGGGAAGATGTGGTTCCGTAAATCCCAAGGAGTCACGCCGGATTCACGTGGTCAGTTTACCCCTAGAGGCAGAGGAGGTAACAATAACAGACGCCGCTCTAGAGGCAGAGGGGGTCCGAAGAACCAGGGAAACAGGGAGCCTCTCTCTGACAAGCCCTTTCAGCATCCCTGAGGTGTTGCCCGGCTGTCCCTCCTTGGAGGCAGTCGGGGGAAGATTATCACTGTACCCAGAAGCCTGGCATTCCCTCACTCAAGACAGATGGGTACAGTCGATCATATCCAAGGGTTACATAATTCCTTTCGAGGAAAGTCCTTTCCTTTCAAATTCCCTTCCAGATGTACCACCCGGTCTAAGGGACATTGCAGAGTTAGAAATCGCAAAACTACTGCAAAAAAGAGCCATTCAGCCAGTTACAATAAACCATTCAGAGCCGGAATCTACTCAAGGTTCTTTTGGTCCCCAAAAGACGGGAGACTGGAGACCAATATTGGATCTCAGCAGACTCAACAAGTCTGTCAAGAAGACAAGATTCCGAATGGTCACTCTTCAGTCAATTCTGCCCTTCTTACAGAAGGACAACTGGATGTGCTCAATAGATCTTCAGGATGCGTACTATCACATCAAAATTCACAGACGCTCCAGGAGATTTCTCCGCTTCGGCTGGGGTCCAGTCATTTCCAGTTCAGAGCCCTGCCCTTTGGTCTCACTACAGCCCCAGAGTGTTCACCAAATGCATGGCAGTGGTCACGGCTCACCTGAGACGTCAAGGATTCCAGGTGTTTCCGTATCTCGACGACTGGCTCCTGTCAGCCACCACCAGGCATCAGCTTATACAAGCCAGGGATTACACAATAGACCTTTGTTCTCATTTGGGCATCTCAATCAACTTCGAAAAGTCATCCTTATCGCCCTGCCAGTCTATTACCTTCATAGGCGCAAACTTAAACACTGTTCGGATGTCAGCTACCCTTACAGAACAAAGAGTTTCAGACATTCAGACTCATGTCAGGATCATTCTGGCCGCAAGAAAATACAGGCCAGAATGGTTCTAAAGGTATTAGGTCTCATGGCTGGGGCCATTACTCTTCTTCCCTGGCTCGATTCTACATGCGCCTTCTTCAGTGGATGCTGTTCACACAGTGGTCATACCAGCAACTTCCAATGCGTCACCAGATTCTGGTGACGCAGACATGCAAAGAGCATCTTGCTTGGTGGATCACATCGTCTCAGGTTCACCAAGGCAGGTGCTTTGTACCTCCGTCCCCGATAGCCACTGTCACCACGGATGCCTCCCTGATCGGGTGGGGGGGGTCATTATCAGGGCAGGATGGTTCATGGGACGTGGCAACCGTTCGAGTACCATCTGCACATAAATGTCCTGGAGATGAGAGCAGTGCTTTTAACGTTGCAAGCCCTCAACGACTTTCTTCCCGTAGGGACAATTGCAGTCCACACAGACAACATGTCTGTAGTTTGGTATATCAACAAACAGGGCGGAACCAAGTCCTACCCCTTGTGTCGAGAAGCGCTCAGACTTTGGCAATGGGCAATCTCCTCTCATCGGTTTCTGGTAGCAACGCATATCCCTGGGAAAACCAACATTATAGCGGACAGATTGAGCAGAGCTGTCCTCATGCCTCATGAGTGGTCTCTCAAGCAATCTATAGCGGAAGAGATTTTTCTGGAATGGGGTCGTCCATGTTGCGATCTTTTTGCTACTCCCCAAAACAGCAAATGTCCAGACTTCTTCAGCCTCTTCCTCTATCAGGCCATCCCCCCAGAGACGCTCTGACCCAGGATTGGCCCCAGGGACTTCTTTATGCCTTCCCTCCATTTCCTCTGATCCCTCAGGTGATCCAGAAAGCTACCGTTTTGAGAGCCAAATTGATTCTCATTGCCCCTTACTGGCCTCGACAAGTTTGGTTCCCGTTCCTCCATCATCACCTTTTGGTGCAGCCGTGGCATCTGGACCCAGTGCCAGATCTACTGATTCACCAATCCGGTCAGCTGCACCGGTCAATCCCTTCTCTCAACCTCACAGCAATGTTGCTCCACTTCCTTCCTTAGCCAGGCTTCCTTTGATCTCTAACCCAGTTAGAGACATCATAGTAGCTTCACTAAAATCCTCTACCAGGAGGATTTATGCAAGCAAATGGAAACGTTTCTCTTATTGGGCTAAGGCCCAAAATATTGATCCTTTTACTGCCCCTGTTCAGGCAGTTCTGGACTTCTTAGCAGAGATTTTTCATGCAGGCTCCTCTTCTTCCACAGTCAGAGTTCAATTGGCTGCTATTTCTAATTTTCATGTCGGGATAGCAGATCATAATATTATGTCCCATAGGCTCTGCAGGGCCTTCTTGAAAGGAATTTTCCTTCTAAAACCTCCAATCAGGAATCCTCCTCCTCAGTGGGATCTAAATTTAGTGCTGACATCCTTGATTCTTCCCCCCTTCGAGCCAGATGTTTCTTGTTCCCTGAAATATCTTTCTTGGAAAACGTTATTTCTAGTGGCTATTACATCTGCCAGGAGGGTGTCTGAACTTCATGCTCTTCGGTTCGACCCCCTATTTGGTTTTTCACAAAGACAGAGTATCTTTGAGAACTAACCCAACCTTTTTACCTAAGGTCGCTTCAAAGAACAATTTGAATCAATCCATTGATCTCCGGTATTTTTCCTAACTATTCAGACAGAGCTGAACAAAAGCTACATTATCTTGATGTCCATCGTCAACTTAGATATTATTTGGACAGAACAAAAATTTAGAAAATCTGATCAACTTTTTGTTTCCTATGCGGATAATAAAAAGGCCTTCCTGTTTCTAAAGTGACTTTGTCCAGATGGCTTTCTTCGGTCATCACTGAAATTTATACTCAGGGGAAAACAGCTGTGCTCAAAACCTAAAGCACATTCAACTAGGAGTTTAGCTACTTCTACAGCTTTTCAAGCTAGACTTCCTTTGGACACTATTTGTGCAGCGGCCACTTGGGCTACTCCTCACACTTTTGTTTCCCATTACAAATTGGACTTGGCCTCCAGGGACAGAGCCAGTTTTGGCTCTACAGTCCTCAAGAGTTTGTTCCATTGAGCCACCCAGGATAGAGGTGCTAGGGACGGTCCCATCAAGCAAGAATGAAGGCGAGATTGACAACTTAACATTAAGAAGTTATGTACCTACCATAACGTTCCATGTTAGTTGTCTTCTCGCCTTCTTTCTTGACCCTCCCTCCTTCCCCTGGCTTGGACAGACCTTGTATAAGAAACTATTATGCTAAAGACCATTCAGACCTGGTCCTTTTTCCATCTGTAAGTTTCTTCTTCCTTTGGGAAGTATTTTTATGCTTGGTGTTATTGCCCTTTGTCAACAAACGAGATCTGGGTACTTACCGCCTTGCATCATGGGATATGGGGCTGCCTCGAGCTGGTAAAAGTGACTCTCGAGCTTAGCAAGTGCCGAGTCGGAGCCGAGGGATCGGCTCCGAACCCATCAAGCAAGAAAGAAGGCGAGAGAAGACAACTAACATGGAACGTTATGGTAGGTACATAACTTCTTATTATTTATGTAGGTCCACGGCTGATCAGTGCATCAAAGTTATGCGTAGCAACAACAACTAATGTTTTTCAAGCAAGTTTTTAAGTTTAAGCCAAAATTTATATGAATGTGTAATATTAGAGTTCTCGTCTTTATAGTATGCAGTTCACTACTGCAAACAGTTGTTGCCATACTAATAAATTCAGTACTAGAGGGGATAACTTTACTTTCCCAATTTTTAGTAATAACCTTTCTGGCTATAGCAAGAATAAATCAAAGAACAAGCACTTGTTTTTTTTTTTTTTTTTTTTTTTTTTGGAATTATCTCAAGAGTGAAAGCATTAAATAAAACTGAGGGTTTACAAATATTACATCTATCTGACCATAGAGCTTGAATGAAGTTATAAATTTCTTTATAAAAAAGGGGAGATGACTTCATATTCATATACCATATAAGTACAATCAGCTATTATTTCAGAATCATATCTCCTGCATTTAATATTATTTGATTTATACAACATTGTAATGTTATTAGGAGTGACAAAAGCTCCATGTAAGAATTTCCAAGTGAAAATGTTCTAATATAATGAAGATGCAATTTTATCTGTAGATTTTAATGTTATTTTCTTGTATTCTTCATCGAAGTCTTCATTATTAATTTTTGAAGAGTAATTACAAAAGAAATCGTCTAAATATGTGAAATCTAACTGAAGAATTGTATACATCTGTGACAAATATATATTTTTACTACATTATTATTGATATGTATTATGGATTCCAATAATTTGGAGAATAATTTATCATGGTTAAATATCCTGTTAATCTCTGTGTTCACAAAGTCTTTAAATGTTTGTAAAACTAAGCAATTCTCAGAATCTTGATTGTATTTGGACCTTAAAATTTCAACAGTATATATCAGTGCTATTTAAGAACTGATGCCAATAAATTTACTTTGTTGTTTCAATACTAGCATTTTGTTGAAGCTATGAGTTTCTAAACAGTCATTTGTATGTGCAATTGGAAACATAGAAAATATTAAGTCTTTAAAACAATGGTTAGAATATGTGAACTTTTGGAAAGATGAAATTATGTTATTTAAATAGGGAATTTGAGAAGAGGGTGTAATTCCATTTACTCAAAAATCTTTTAATAACCAAATAAAACTATTAGGGACTATTTGTTTATGACTAGTTGTAATATGTTTATTATTTACTGATAATAACTATTGATGTATTTGTTTCCATTTTAAATCATAAGAAGAATTTATCTACAATGCTATAACTTTTATAGGCTCATAGGAGGTTACTAAACTATTAGCCCTGAGGCCTTTATAAGCCTAGAGAAGAGTTTAACCCATGTTTAGACAAATCAGCACCTGATGCTCCTGTCCAGCAGGGACATGGGTGGAATCCCAGGGGTATATTTTCTTTTTCCCATACAATTATCCAGGTTGCACTTAAAAAGGGGCAAAGAGGTATTATGCTTGATGTGGTGAAGGGGTCTATTCCATAGAAGGGGGAATCTCTGGAACACAAATCTGTCCCACCAGCATGTTTTGGTGATGTCACAGACCAGGTTGAGGTCAGGCGTGCAGGTTACTTAAGTGGAGCTTGACTTGCGGATATGCAGCAGTCCCATTAAAGTGGGGTCCATGATCACCTTGTATGCCAGACAGAGGTCACCTCTGAGGAGTCTGTATGAAACTGAGTAGAGGGACAGGGCTTTTAGCCTATCTGTGTATGGTAGATGTTTGAGGCCCTGAATTCTCCTGGTGAAGAAACTCTGTGGTCTCTCCAACTGCTGCATGTGCTTTGTCAGGTACATACCGAAAGGGGCATTGTACTCAATAATGGGCCTTATAAGGAAAGAATACAGGGATGTTATGACCACCTTGTCCCTGGATGAGGTACCCTTACTTATGAGGTGAGCCATGTAGAAGGCTTTCCATACAATGGAAGCAACATGATGGTCAAAAGTCAGGTTGCTTTCAACCTGGGTGCCCAAATCCCTCATGACTGATTGCATGCTTAGGATGTTGTTATTAATGTGATAATTTAGGGGGGCATCAGGAGATGATGATGCATTTTTTGGTAATCAGCTTGAGGCAATGTTTCTGTCACCAGTCATTTGTCTGAGTGAGACCCTCTTGGAGGATGTCCACATCACTAGGGGAATTGTGAACAGCACCCAAATTGCAGTCATCTGCAAACATGGTCCAGCCATAGCCCACTGGTTTTGGCCTGAATGTCAGAAAAGTATATCCCAAATAATAGAGGCTCCAAGATTGAACCTTGGGGTTCACCACTTGTTATGGGTCTACTGCTTGAGGTGGCTTCTCCTATTTTGACTATGTGGATTCTATCAGTGAGACAGTTTGCTACCCATCTGGTAACATATGCATTGATGCCTAGTTGAGAGAGTTTATAGGTTCATAGGTTCATAGGTTAGTACTAGGCTATCAGCCCTAGGGCCTATACAAGCCTAGCCATAACAATTCCCTGAATATTTCTTCCCACATTATTTACTTTCCTGGACCCCTGTCTAGCAGGGCGACTGACATGATCCCTGGGGTGAATTTCCTTTCTCCCATCCAATCGTCAAGGTTCCTCTTGAAGAGGTCCAAAGAGGCACTCTGCTTGACATGTATGGGCAATCTATTCCAGAGTCTGGGGAGTCTCTGGGTCAGGAACCTATCCCTCCAACATGTTTTGTTTATTGTGATGACAAGGTTTAGATCCCTGGAGCGTGTAGCTCTGAGGGATTGGGATTTCTTTAAGTGTAGCATGTCCAACAGCTCTGGGTTTGACATGGCCTTGTATGTTAAGCAGAGATCGCCTCTGAGTAGACGATATGCGACAGAGTATAGCTGGAGTTTTTTAAGGCGGACAGAATGGGGCATCTGCTTTAGGCCTGTGATTCTTTTAGTGAGGTATTTCTGAGGCCTTTCCAGTTGTTGCAGATGTCTTGAGAGGTACATACCAAATGGGGCATTGTATTCTATAATGGGTCTAATGAGGGATGAGTACAGTGGGACAATGACCTCCTTTTTTCTGGATGAAAAGCCCTTCATGATGAGGTGTGCCACATAGAAGGATTTCCTGACTGTTGTGGCGATGTGGTTATCGAAGGTGAGACCACTGTCCACCTGTGTCCCTAAGTCTCTTATCACACTTTCTGTGTTTAGTGTACTGCCACCTATATGGCAATTCATGGATACATGCTTTTTCCCAAAGGGGATAACAATACATTTCTTGGCATTGAGCTTGAGCCCATGGCTCTGGCACCAAGCATCTGTTTCTGTAAGGCCCTTTTGTAGAGTATCCACATCATTTAGGGATTCAATAATGGCTCCCAGTTTGCAGTCATCTGCAAACTTTGTTAGCCAGAGTCCCTTAGTGTTGACCTGTACTTCAGAGAAGTAGATGCCAAACAAGAGCGGCCCCAGGACTGAACCCTGAGGTACTCCACTTGTCACTTGTCTGGAGCTGGATTTGGAGTCGGCTACTTTTACAGTGTGGGTTCTATCAGTAAGCCATTTAGCAACCCATTGGGTGACATAGGGATTAATGCCCAACTTAGTAAGTTTATCTATGATTCCAGAGTGGGGGATGGTGTCAAAGGCCTTGGCAAGGTCTAGATAGGCTGTGTGGACCACCTTACCCTTGTCCATGGCTCTGGAGACTGATTCAAAGAAGTCAATCAGGTTCAGGAGACAAGATCGGCCCTTCACAAACCCAAACTGGGTGGGGTCCAGTGTTTGAAGGTTGCCAATGTCTTTGTTTATAAGTTCCATGATAATACGCCAATGTCTTTGTTTATAAGTTCCATGATAATACGTTCCATGGCCTTGCAGATAAGGCTTGTCAGACTGATGGGACGGTAGTTTCCGGAATCCAAGGTGGATCCCCCCCTTGTGGATTGGGATAACTATAGTTCTGCGCCACTCAGTGGGCACGAAACCTGAGGTGAGGCTATGATTAAACATGACACTTAGGTGAGGTGCCAGTTCATATTGTAGTTCATGTAGTACACAGCCCGGGATGTCATCTGGTCCCATGGATGCTGTATTCTTGGCTTTAGAGAGTGCGTTTTGTACCTGTGTGGCCGTTATTACTGGAATTTGGCAATCTTCCGGTATTGAGATGGGCCATTTAGGGGGTGAGAGTGGGGTGAAGTTGGCACTGAATCGATCTGCCAGGATATTGGCAATATCCTTCGGATCAGTATATTTAATGCCATTCTGTTTTAGCTCAGAGCAGATCTGAGCATTGCCATTTAGATTCTTGACATAATTATAGAATGCTTTGTGGTTGTCTTTGGAATCTTTGGCAATTTTATTTTCGTAACTAGCTTTGGAGGAGGAGCTTTATCTGTTATGCTGAAGTGGGGAATAGTGTCAAATGCTTTGGCCAGGCCAAGGTAGGCAGTATGCACAGTCTTCCTCTCATCCATGGCTTTGGTGACTGTTTAAAAGAATTCAACCAAATTTAGCAGACATGATCTCCCCTTGATGAAGCTAAACTGTGTGGGATCAAGTGTTTGGAGGTTGCCAATGTCCTTATTAATGAGGTCCATGATAATCCATTCCATGGCCTTGCAGATCAGGCTAGTTAGGCTGATGGGTCTATAATTTCCCAGATCAGTGGACGCTCCACCTTTGAGTAAAGGAATGACAGTGTCCTCCACTCAGCTGGGATGAAGACAGTACTCAGGCTTTGGTTGAATAGGATGCCTAATGGTGCTGCAAGTTCCTGCCTGAGTTGATGTAGGATGCAGCCTGGGATGTTATCGGGTCCCATGGAGGCTGTATTTTTTGCCTTTAAGAGAGCAGTGATGACCTGTTCCATAGACATACGGGGAAGGGGCAGATACTGGGGATGTCCTGATTTACTGATGGGGGGGATAGAGTGGTAAAGTTTTCACTGAATCTGTCAGCCAGCGAGTTTGCTATATCTAAGGCATTTGTATAAGAGGTGTCCTTGACCACCAGTTCTGAACATATCTGGGTGCTTTCTTTGAGGTTGTGGACATATGTGAAGAAGACATTATGATTGTCTCTCTAGTAGATGTGGTCAATTTGGACTCAAAGTTTGCTTTGGAGGAATTCACTAGTGCTCTTATTTGCTTGTTCAGGCTAAGGAGACATTGCATCCAATTGGGCACCTGCTTGTTCTTAGTCTTTGACATCAATTTTTTTCTTTTGTTATAGAGTTTATTTATTGCAGATGTCCACCAGACAGGTTTACTCTTCCTTCCAGAGGATGATTTAGTCCTGTTGTTTATTCCTGATTCCATGGATTTATATAAATGCTCATATAGTGCTTTGTGTAGTTTTGGATTTTGGTGCCAGTTCCTAAAGAGGGGGGGGGGCTGTGAAGCTGTTTATACCATCCCTCAGAAGTCTGTAATCAGCTTGGGAGAAGTTTTTATGTCTGATTCTAGCTACAGGAGGGTTGGGGGAGATGGTGACTTTGAAAGTGACCTCTTTGTGGTCGTCTCTTACTAGGGAGGATGATACTATAGGGATGCTGCAGTGGTTACTCATGTTGGTTAATACCCCCTTGTGGGGGCTATCAACTAGCTGTTCCAAGGCATTTGTGTAGAAGTAGCTGACATTTTAATATCAGGGAATCCTATTCCCCCACTATCCCAACCTTTTCTATGCCAATCAAATGAAACACTTGGTTTATTAGGATGCTAAAAAAAATTAAGTAGACTATTGTTTTGTAAGACAAACAATATTTTAGGGAGAATTACCATCTTAATAAGCATTAACTGTTCTTCCATGGTAAAGAAGAATTTGTTTTAATTTGTGACTAAACATAAAATTTTATAAACAACCTGTTGAAAGCTTGTTTGTATAATTTCTTTACTATTAGACATAATGATTATACCAAGGTATTCATTTGATTGCTATTCCAGTTGAAGTTGGAATATTTTTTCTATGATTTTTTTTTTATTTTTTTTTTTATTAATTAATAATGTACTTTTGCTATGTTTAAATCTTAATTTCAAGATTTCTTCAAACTGACTCAGAACTAATTATATGTTTAAATGAATTCTCTATATTTCCTATTGCTAGTATAACATCATCAACAAACAGTTAAAATCTTTAGCTCAAAATCTTCTTTTATTTTAATACCATTAATGCTATTATTGGAGCTAATACTATTAACCAAAGGTTCTATAGCTAATGCAAAAAGTAAACATGATAATGGACAGCCTTGTTTTGTGCCTTTTTGTAATTTAAAGGAGTTAGAAAGAAAATAATCTATTTTAACATAAGCACAAAAGTTATTGTTTAACTTAGAAATTAATGCAATTAGCTCAGGTGAGAAATTATACACTTTAAGTGTTTATACAAGTACGACCAATTAACTGAGTCAAAAGCCTTATCTAAATCAAGAATAATGATAGAAATTTAGTTTTTATTTTTATTTGCAAAGTTTATTAATGTGTGTATTCTTATTATATTATCCTGTACATGTCTATTTAAAATAAACCCAATTGATTATCATTATAAGTCGATTAATTATATTAGTTAAAGTAGACATAAACATCTTATAGTTCACATTTAAAAAAGTGAAATGGGTTTGTATGATGAACACTTTGTAGGATCCTTATTTTGCTTAAGATAGGTGATATAATGGAATATTTACATGACTGGGGACCTCAGGAGTTATTTTTATTTCTCTGTAGACCTTATCTAATATTTTAACTGCATTATCCAGTAGTATTTTATATAGTTCTGGTGAAAGACCATCTAATCCTGGTGCCTTATTACCTTTTAACTTTTTTATTTGATTTTATTTCTATTAAAGTAAATAGCCTATCATTTTTTTATTTGTTCACTTGTTATTTTATTATTTATATTTTCCCTTAAAAAAGTTTCTACTATATCATCATTATCTAGGTTCTTTGTATTATTATTTATATTTTCATAAACTATTTTAAAGCCATCAAAATACCTTTACTATTTGTTCTTTCTTCTCTTTTATTATTTATATGTGTTATAATTTCTTTGTTATGATTTAGTTTATCCATTTTCTTTGATCTAAGATCAAATTTATGCATCCTTAAAGGGTTTACTGATTATGCCAGAAGTTTAAGGTTTTTCCAGGTTTATTGAAACTTTATGATTTAGAATTTTAACATGTTTTGTATTTAAGTTTTTAAGTTCAGACTGACTGATAGTGTTATTTGGTTTTAGATTTAACTTTAGTGTCTATTTTGGCCTGTAGTGTATTCAATTCTTTGTCCCATTCTCTTGTTTTACTAATATACTGGCTTGTAACTTCTTCTATTCAAGTAAGTCTTTAGTGAATCCCACAGGACAATATCAGATACTTCATCATTCATGTTTATTTCTAGGAAATTTTGGATTTGTTTAACAAACCAGTCTTTGAATCCTTCTATCTCAATAATGTACGCTGGTAAGCTCCTGTGATGTATTAAATTGTCAATTTTTAAAAGAATATTAATGATTATAGCATCATGGTCTGATAATGGACATGAAACTATTGAAAGTTCTCTGCTAAGTGATAACAGATTGTTTGAGACAAAAATTGCATCAGTGTTTGTGTTCCATAATTATATGAATAATTGGTAAATTAAAGTGAGTTTGTTTTCCTTAGGCCATATCTATCTGTTAAATTCATTAGATTTACAAAATCTGTTAAGTGTTTGGCTGAAGATGTAATTCTCAGCTTTCTATCTGCAGTGGAATCGTTGCCTGATAAAATACAATTAAAATCACCAGCCGTTATGACTACACCATGTAACAGGCTATAGTGTTTAAGTAATTTTTTATATGTTTAGCTCCAACCCCTGGAATCCAATAGGAGTTCACCAGTGTATATAGTTTTCTGTTCTACTCAGTTATAAGAATGCTTATCATACCATTTTTATCAACGTAAGTATCTTCTCCTTTAGGCATTACTGGTGAGTTCTTCCATAAAATGAGGGTGCCTCTTCTTCTGGCTTGAAAGAAGCCGCTAAAACCAAATAATTATTTAATGAAACTTTATTTACATCTTTATTAAGTAAATGTGTTGTCTGTAGAAATACTATTTGAGCTTTATGTAATTGCAAGCATTTGAACAGACTATCCCTCATTACTATATTATTGAATCCATTAATATTGATAGATTTGCATTTAAAATCAGAGAGGAAAAAACACAGGCATAGTGAAATCACATTTATTTACAGAACTTTATACATAATATAAAATCTTCAGCTATGTAGCTATGTACAAAACTTTTGAAACAAATTAAAAAAATACCTAATGATATAAACCTAAAACATTCTACCATGGAATAACATATTCCTAGTTTGTTGAAAAAGACGAACAAACTACCTCTCAAACTCTCCATTAGACTAACAGTGCTTAGCTCATGCTTCTGATTCATATTAACGGTTCATATTTTTAGTATGCATCATCTTAAAAAGCCTGTCAGTGAGTTATTATGAATAAGGACAGTTAAACAGATGTTCAAAATATTTATTATAAGTTAAACAAACTGAATATCTCTACAATCATGTTTCCCTGTATCTCACATTATATCCCTGGTGTACTACAGGGAGAAAGTCAGTTGTTATTTTCATATTAATATATAGTTCAGATGATTTATATTTTTTGTGTTTTATTTACTATGTGTTCATAGGATCACAAGTTCATAAATTAGTATCAAGCTAACTGCCCTTGTGGGCAATTTCAAGCCAGGCCAATTACCCCATGTGAGAATCAAACTGTGCACCCTCATAAGGTGAGCATCTTAACCACTATTCCAACCTCCCATCCTTATAAAGTTGTTTATATTCTTTAACTATATGAACATTTACTTATTCTGATTTCTTTCTATTTCTGTTTGTATACTATGTCTTGTACTATTACTATATTCCTAGGATTTATATTATAGCTATAATCCTAGAGGAGAATATCATATAATAGAATATATTTACCCTTACATATCTGATACTATTTAATCTAGTACTACTGTTAGAATCAGTTCTATTTTTCCTTAAATGTTATGTGTAATAGTATCTGAACAAGCTTCTGAAAAATCTTTCCTTTCAGGATTCAAACTTTCCATAATAAATTGCTCTGCAATATTAACTTTCATTATCATTAAAATGAGACAATAGCAGAGAAACACAATCCTTATTTTTTTTATCAGACGTGTCTTTCTATAGGCTAGTATATAAATTAACCTTTTGGTATACTGCAGGCATTCAGAACTATGTAATAACTGACAGTGGTTTAGAATGCAATTCACTGTCTTTTGCTTATTGTCTAACATATATTCTTTGACATATTGGCATATGATTCAAAATATTATGATTATTTACTTTCAGACAGGAAGAAGTAACCTGAACAGTTCTTAGAATTTTAGAACTCCCGCAGCCTCACAAAAGTGTTCATGATTCTAATTAAGCTGCTTCAAGCTGGTCCTCATAGCAAGGGCTTGCAAATGAACAGTGTATCAGCTACAGTTCACACAAAAATGTTCACAAGTGAATCCAAGCCACCTCTGCATTATACATCAGTCCATCAAACCCTTCCAAACCACTGAAAACCCAATGAAAAAACATTTCAAAGCATGTTAACCACTAAAAAGCTATTGCATTTAAAGAAATAATACTTGATTCATTAAGCACTATTTTTATGAGATGTTTAATCTAAAGCAGACTGTCATTTTCTATAGGAGACATAACATATAAACCTGCATCAAAAGAATGACAGTTATGCGTGATCCAGGTCCAGGCTGCAAAATTGTGAGTGCCACTTTGATCACTTGACACCATTCCAATAACAACTTATATACATGTAAAAAGCCATATTTTCCATACCCTGTTGACAACATACCATGTCCTTCCTGGGTGCCACTCCCCATCAAGTACACTATCAGCAGCACATCACTAGACCATTCTAAGAACTGTCATTTGTTGCATCTTGTATTATATTCAATAGTACATTACTCAACTATGCCAACATATCAAAAAGTGTGCCGCCTAACATAAGTTTCATCATAATAATGATTAACTTTTAATAAAATGAATAGGTTAACTGTTTAAACTCTAAATGAAAATAAGTGGCTTTAATTCTGTAAACCCCTAAAAGAATCAAATTCTAACGTTTTAAAAAGGGAACTAGTAACCATTTGAAATAGAGAAAGAGAGAAAGAAAGAAATGATTTACCTTGTAAAAAGTAATATTCAGCTTCTGTTCATAAGTATTCAAGCACCTCTTTAAATTAATAAGAATTCATAACTATGAAATACACTGATTCATTTATCCTTCAGTTTTTTACTGCTTTGTCTTTTATTAACCAACCATCTCTTGTTAACTGAAAAAACAAAAAAATACGACTCTGGGACACAAATAGTTTAGCACTTTCTTTTGTTTAATACAGAACTTCCTCAGAAAAAATTACCATTTCTTGTTGCATTTCTCTTCAAAGAAGTTGATCGATTCCAATCTATTCCTTCTGTTTGGTCTAGGATTTTTTTTCCTGTATAAAGTCCATTGCATCTTCCAAAGTGGTAAAAATCTGGCTTTGCCGGAAACAAAATTTATGCTTTAATTTTTTTTTAAACTTTTAAAAAGTGGCACACATGCTTTTCTCTTTGATATTACTAATGTTGAATAGTCATTGTTAAATCTTATAGTATTTTCTTTCATTTTAACTAGATAATTAGTCCATGCAGCTTTTAAGACTAAATCCATATTGTGACTTGAGAAATATCTTATAATCACTGACCTTGGTGAAGGTTTTTTTTTTAAAGATGAGTTAGAAAGTGATCTATGTGCCCTTTCAATGCCAAAGGAAAAGGCTTCAGGCAGGTTCAAAGTTTTAGACAGCCTGATATTAAGGAATTGAATCATACTGCCTCCCTCTTCTTTTTCAGGAATCCCGTAAATCCGGATGTTATTCCTTCTAGATCTGTTCTAAGTTTTCTATTTTTTCCCCAGAAAAAGTTGTTTTGTTTCAGAAGAAATTCAGTTTTATTCTCATTTTCAAGTAATCTTCCGTCAAAATCAGACATTGCCTCTTCTATTCTCAACATTTGTGATGATTGCTGTTTAAGATGAATGCCTGGAATAGAAGGGTGAAAGCACTTAGTCCATGTTGTTTTTAATTGTATTTCTTGCCATTAAAAGCATGTTCCATTTTTAAGCCCCAATTGTGGTTTTTATTATTTTTTGGTTAAGTGTGATAGAACCAGTTTCTCTTTCCTAGGTGGGAAGTTTTTTTTTATTCAAGGATGTTCTTCATGCCAAAGAAAGAAAGAAAATTTGTGGATACCAGTTAGATCTTTCTTTCCTAAACCTGTTTATGATAGCACCCAAATTCCAGATTATGTCACTTTACAACCTGTAACTTCTTTTTTTTTTCAAGTTTCCTGGTAACACTATTTTTAAAAGATGTTTATCAGCACATCCATATTCATCCAGACTACATTGTTTATGGTTTTGTGTGTGTGTCTGGATCACATTTTCATTTCTCTGCTTTTTATGGTTTTGTGTGTCTGGATCACATTATCAGTTCTCTGCTTACCCTTTGGACTATCCAGTGCACCAAGAGTGTTCTCAAAGTGTCTAGCTACAGTTATGGCACATTGTAGGCTAGTGTATCCATGTTTTTCCATATTTAGATGACTTGCTTATCTTTGCAGAGACTTTTTTCAATGTGTTAGAAATCTCTCTCAGGTGAGAGATCTCTTAAACGAGTTGAAATTCCAACAGAGCATTCAAAAGGTCTTTCTTGACTCCTTCACACGGGATTGTGTTCCTGGGATATCAACTAGACACCTCAGTTCAAAGAGCTTTTCTTCTACAGGAGATATAGATCTTTATTTATATCTATTTCTAAGGTTTTCCACAAAGACATTGGTCACTTCATACCTCAGGATTTGAGGTCTTATGGCATCTATGATTCTCATGATACTCACGGCAAGATTCCACATGAGAAACATACAGTGGTATCTGAAATCCCTTTGGTCCCAGCATCCACATTCTTTTTTCTTTTCAAATCCCAGTGCTGGGGTTTGTCAGAAGAGAAATCTTTTTGTGGAGACAACAGATATCCTTAAATCCAGGTCTCCTCTTCTCCATCCCTGCTCTAAAACAGTCACCTCAGACTTTGCTTAGGGAGCAGTTTCAGGAGAGCTAAAAGTGCAAGGGTTGTGGGACACCAAGGACAGACAGAAAAACATAAATATCAAGGACATGCTTGCCCTGATCAAGGCACTCAACTTTCTGAGCCATCTTTGTTCCCAGGGTCCTGTTCATGTGGTTACAGACAATACCACAGTCATGTGGTACATCAACAAGCAAGGATGATCCAGGAGATACTCCCTTTGCAGGCTAGCCATGTTAGCTTGGGATATAGTTTCACAGAACAGTCTCAGTCTTTAGCCATACTACATTCTATCAGTGCAAAACGGTGTGGCAGTCAAACTGAACAGAATCAGGGCAAACACGCACAAATGGAAACTAGATCAGGGGTCTTCCTAGATTTGCTCCATCTGTGGGGAGTTCCTCAAGTAGACCACTTTGCCTCTTCTCTGAACAATTAACTGGTGAGATTCTGTTTCAGGATTCTATATAATAAGGCCTGGAAGGACAGATGCCTTTTCTTTTCCTTGGAAAGGAATGTTCCTGTATGGTTTTTCACTCTTTCCAGTAATATTCAATGTACTTCTGAAGATTCAGAAGCAATCTCTCTAGGTCATTGTGGTGATTACCTTCTGGCTCAGGCAACCATGATTATCCTTTCTTTTTACAAATGATCAGGGGCAATTACCACAAGCTTTCTCACAGACTGGATATAGTCACACAAGAACAGGGATGACTAATACACCTCAACATCAATCTTCTTCAATTAACTCCATGGCTGATAAGGATTTAATTCCTTTAAGGCACCTGTTTCCTGAGGATGTGCAGCAGGTACTAATGGTAACAAGAAAGCCTGCTACTAGAACCCCATATAATAGCAAATGGAAAATATTTGTTTGCTGGAGCCAACAACATAAACAGCACCAATTCAGGGCGAGTTGTTCTCTGGTTTTATAATATTTTTGTGTGTTAGTATATGATGGCCTTTCTTATTCCACTGTCAAAGTTCATTTACCAGCATGTCTGCTTATAGATCATCCTCTTTCAATGTATTTTCATGTCAAAATATTCTTGAAATGGGGTTTTGCATAAGAGGCCTCCTAGAAAAACAGCGGCCCCTCTTTAGGATCTTAATTTAGTGTTAAAGAAGCTATCAGTTCCTCCATTTGAACCAGCTAATTTGGCTGACTTGAGGTTCTTAATATAGAAAATAGTTTTACTGGTTGTGCTGACATCTGCAAGAAGGGTATCCGAGTTGCAGTCTCTAATGGTGAATCAACTCTACCTCATATGGGGTTTCTTTGAAAACTAGGTTTGGGGATTGTTATAATGGTTACGTTGTTCACCTTTAAATGAGAAATTAGCTAATCATAAAATATCCCTCAAGGGCAGCTTACCTATGAACTCATCCTTTGGTTTATGCCTAAAGTGGTACCTGCATGCTTTAAGTCAAACTCTCCATCTCCCTGTTTTCTTTACTGAACCTTAAATGATACTCCGTATCTTGGATATTCACAGACAACACAGGTAATATCTTGACAGAACGTAATCTTTTAGATCTTCAGATCAATTGTTCATTTCTCGTGAAGGTAAGGAAAAGGGACAACCTTTGTCCAAACAGACTATTTCCAAATGGCTGCCTAAGGCTATTATCTTTTGTTATACTCACCATAACAAAACAATTCCAGGCAGGTGTAGATCAAAGTGTGTGTATATACCTTTAAGAAACATTTCCAGATGTAGCACCTGTATATAAATACTGAGCACATGCAGGCAGCAGTGCCATTTTGAGAGAACAGGCAGTGTTAACATGTATGAGTATGATAGTCAGTCTGTTTATAAGTTTGTTTAAGTTTAACTTACAAAGCCTCATTCCTGATGTGTTTGTGTGTGATAAAGCTGCTTGAACTAAACCCACAAATGTTCATCTGTTTTATCCTGACCAAACGAGCAAAATGGTGCCAGAACCGGGATTAGAAGAATAACGTCTTCAAGCCATGAGGTGCAGAGTTGAAGTTGAAGGCATACTAAGAAGGTTGAGTGAAACAGAGCTCAGACAAATGGAAAATGGCCAGAAATGAGCTAAAGGTAAAGAAAACTGCACAAACTATTTATTTGGCAAAGAAAATTAAATGGTAGATTTATAAGGCAGAAAACCCATTACTAATCAAACAAGTAGCACAAAAACATATTATTAAGCAAATGAAAGGTACAAACCGCATTATTAATTAATGTTCAAAACCATGATATTTGATGAAATTAGCAGAACTATTTAGAAGGGGCTTAGAATTACCTTGGTTTGCATAATGGGCATGTTTAAAGTAAAACGAGCACAGGAAAATATAATGAGCATGATAAGAGATTAAAAGGGGATAACAAGCACAGTAGAAGGGAAAATTAAGCTTAAAGAGCAGAACAACTACATTGTTTTAGTAAAATACCATGTTTTGGGCATAAACTACTATACTGACTGAAGCCATTCAAAGCATAACTAGAGTTGTTTGAAGTATCTCAGAGTGTGCAAAGTGTTTGCAGCGTGAGTGCTTTATTACAGCGCAATTATTTCAAAGAGTTTGCTGTTTGCAAAGTACAGTTATATTGCAAAGTGCAGTCAAAGTACAGCCATTTTGAAAAGTTTCTTGTGCTGTGTGCATTTATTCTCAGAAAGCCACCATTTCAAAGTGTTTCTTACACTGTGCAGAGTTATTTCACAAAGTACAGCCATTTTGAAAGGTTCTTGTGCATTGTACAGTTTATTTGCAAAGTGTATTCATCTTGAAGTGTTTCTTAGTCTGCGCGTCTTCCATTGTGTACAGTTTATTCACAAATACAGTAATTTTGAAGTATTTCTTACACTGATAATGAGTGGTTTCATAAAGTATAGTGATTTCAGACTGTGTTCTTGTGCTGCGGAGACTTGTTTGACAAAGTGCAGTTATTTCAAAGAGTTTGTTGTGCTATTGGGCATAATTACAAGTACTAGCATAAAGTCCTGGCACATATATATATATATATATGTATATATATATATATATATATATATATATATATATATATATATATATACATATATATATATATATATATTTGTGTGTGTATGTTCATACAGAATTTCAAGCACCTTCACTACTGTGTGTTGCTATGGCAGAGGCATTTTGTAGACCAAGCCACTTGTATTTGATCATAATATAGCAAAACAATGGAGAGTATTCGAGCAGGAATACAATATTTTCATACAAGCATCTTTTTTCTGATGAAGATGCACATATGAGGGCATTCATTTTGCTTAACGTAGCTGGGCGAGAAGCTATTGAAAGAGAGCATTCATTTGTGTATGCACCAGAATTATATGCAGGAGAGGGAGAAAAACGTCATATTGTGGTACTGGCTGAATCCAGAGAGAACCCCGAGTGCTTAAAAAATGAAATGTGCAACCCCCAGACAAATGTTACATTAGAGAGGCACTTATTTTATGCAAGAGACCAAAAGCCAGGTGAAACTTTTGCAGCTTATATTACTGACTTGAAAAATAAAGTTAAAGCGTGCAGATTAGGTGACTTGAAGGATGAATCAATAAAGGACAGGCCTGTGTGTGGTGTTAGTAATGCTGCAGTGAGAAATATTTTGCTTGGTGACAGTGATTTAACATTAAGCAAACCATAGAGATTTGTCAAATCCATGACCTCACAGAAAGGCACACAAGTATGCTTACAATTGATAAGAGCATGGTTTCAATAGCCTCTAGAGCAAACATAGACAGCATGCAACATGTGGCAAGCAGATACAGGCCTAAGCACATGGCAGCAGCAACCCCTGTGGGTGTGGCAGGGAGGAATCATAGCTTTCTTGCAAGTTCCAAGACTTGCTCAGTAAAAAGAGCATGCTCAGTGCAGTATAAGAGTGAGTCAGCAAAACCCAAGTCAAGTCTTATTACTAACTGTTATAATTGTGGAGCCAACCTTGAGTCAAAAATAGAGAGAGGTGCTTAGCATTTGGTCAGCAATGCCACAAGTGTAAAAAATGGAACCATTTTCAAAAGTTTTGTAAATTAAGCAAGTCTCATTCAGTTATTAAGAAAGGTCACTCAGAAAACCAGTTGCTCAAGTAGAAAGCTGCAACCCTACTTTTTATGTAGATGGGGTATCAGTGGTCGCTGAAAAGGTTAATGCAGTAGATTTATTGGCAAAGAATCAAGTATTTTGTACTGTCCTGATCAATGGTAAACCCACAGAGCACAATGTAGACACCGGTTCAAAGTGTAATGCCAAGTCAGCAGAAACATTGGCCAAGGTGAGGGCTGGTGAGCAGCTTAATTTGGTCAACTGTGTGAAGCTTGTTGCTTATGGAGGTGAAGAGATTCAAACCGAAGGCTCAGTAGTGCTTTCATGCTATTCGGATGGGAACAGTTACAGCTTGGGGTTTTATGTAGTCCGAAGACCTATGTAGTCATAATTAAGTCTTAGAGACAACTTAAGAATGAAAGTGCTTTCTTTTACCAAAAGGTACATTATGTAAGCACATGTTCCAGTTCCAGTTTCATTGATGCTATTTTCTCAGAGTATGCTGATGTTTTTGATGATAAGCTAGGCAAACTTCCCATTGTATACTCCATGAAAATAGACCCAGAGATCAGTCCAGTGATCAGACCAGCAAAGAAAGTCCCAATAGCTATGTTGGACAAAGTCAAGGTCCAGTTAGATAAAATGGAGCAGCAAGGTGTGATTTGTTCAGTCACAGAACCAAATGAGTGGGTATCTTCCATGGTAGCTGCTCATAAGAATGATTCACATGAGATCAGAATATGCCTTGACCTAAGAGACTTCAACAAGGCATTAAAAAGACCTCATCATCCTATGCGTACAGTTGAGGAGAGTGCAACCCTTGTGCCAAATGACACTGTTTTTTCTGTCTTAGATGCAAAAAGTTAATTTTGACAAGTGATGATTGATCACAAATCTTCACTACTGACTACATTCATTACCCCCAGTTGGTATATACAGATTCCTCAAGTTGCCTTTTGGAATAAGTTTTGCCAGTGAAGTCTTTCAGCATGCAATGGAGCAAATGTTTTTCAGGCTACCCATGTGCTATAATAGTTGATGATTTACTGGTTTGAGGTAATGGTGAAGCAGAGCATGACAGAAACCTCAGGAAAGTTCTGGACAGAGTACATGAAGTGAATTTAAAGCTCAATCATCTAAAATGCAAATACAGACTACCAGAAGGTAGTTATATAGGTCATTTATTTAACAGTGCAGACTTACGACCAGATCCTTCTAAGCAAGTAGCCATTCCTGACATGCCAGCTCCAGACAATGTCCGATCCCTACATCATTTTCTAGGTATGGCTAACTATTTGGGGAAATGTATCCCTGACTTTAGTGAGTTATTAGCACCTTTAATAGAGATGACATGCAAATATCTTGCATGGTCATGGTTAGAACAACACCATAGAGCATTTGATAAACTCAAAAATCAAATTGCTAACCCATCTACATTAAGATAGTATGATGTCCACAAACCAGTAGTTCTTTCCTGTGATGCCTCAAAGTTCGGTTTTGATGCAGTTATTCTTAAAGAGAGCAGATCTGTTGCCTATGTATCTAGAACTCTTATCCAAACTGAGATACAGTTTACTCAGATTGAGAAGGAACTTTTGGCAGTTGTGATCACATGTTCGAAGTTCCATGATTATATTTATGGCCGAGCAATCCAGATAGAAACTGACCATCAACCTCTAGTCACTATTTTAAAGAAGTCCATGCATTCTGGTTCAGCAAGACTACAAAGAATGATGCTCAAATTGCAAAAGTACAATTTCAAAATGGTATCTACAAAGGGTAAACTTCTTTATCTGGCTAATACCTTATCCAAATCACCCAGAAATACCACGTAACAGCTTGATGCAGAGAATTTTGGCTTTGATGTCATGGAAGTGCATAATTTTTCTACCATGAGACATGATGATCTGAGAGATCATACAAAGACTGATCCAATTTTACAAAAGCTAAAACCTCTTCATCAATGTAGGATGGCCGTCAAAGCAATCCTGTCTACCACCTGAAGTACAACCTTACTTTCCAAACAGATATGAGATACTGATGGAAGATGGCATCATTTTCAACAGTCCAAAAGTTATTGTTCCTACTTCCTTACAGCAGGAATACATTTAGATTTTGCATTGTGGCCACCCAGGTTCCAATTCTACCAAAACAAGGGTGAGAGGACTAGTATTTTGGTCTTCTTTATCAAAATACATTGACAAAGGGCTTTCTTCTTCTTCACTGTGCGATAGTACTAAGCCACATTTGCAAAAAGAGCCACTTCAGCTAAGCCAGATTCCTGAACTACCTTGGTCAACAGCAGCAACTGACATATTTGAGTGAAACAGTCAACATTACTTAGTGTTGGTAGACTCTTACCCAAGCTGATTTGAAATCAGTTTGCTACCCAACCTAACATCCAGTGCTGTTATTACTAAGATGAAACATTATATGTTAAGTTGTCTATCTCACCTTCATTCTTGCTGGTTGGGTTCGGAGCCGATCCTCGGCTCCGACTCGGCCATCTTCAAAAGCTCGAGAGCTGCTTACTGGCTCGAGGCCCCCTATATCTCATGATGCCTGGCGCTAGATACCCAGATCTCATTTGCCGCTTCTGCTGCAAGGTTGTTCTACTGGCTCAGGTCATATAAAACTTTATTATTATTGTATTTTTCTTGTCAAAACTGTAGTTTTTAGTGTAGAATTAGTCATTAGACTGTTGTATTGTAGATAGTTTTTTCTCTAGATCCGATTACTTTCCCCAAGAAACTCATTTAAGTTAGAGAGTTTCCCCTCCCCCCTTCTCTCCCTTTCCTTACCTCAGAAAGGTTTTCCGTTTAAGTTAGAGGATAACCTTTTCTCTCTATCTCCTTCCAAAAAAAAAAAAATTATTTTATTATCACTGTTAGTGTTTAGTGATAGTTATCTATAGTTTTTGTTGTAGTAGTGCTTGTAGTTGGTTGTGGTAACTGTAGTGTGTAAATTTTAGTGGTTGGTTACTTTAACCTTTTCTGTGTGTGTTCTTGTCCTTGGTCTTCCTCCAGGATGTCCAAGGATCCTAAACCGGCCGGATTCAAGAAGTGTGACTCATGCTGTCAGAAGATGTCTCTGACAGATGGTCACACTTCTTGTGTTTATTGCCTGGGCGCCGTGCACCTGCAGGACTCTTGCTCGATCTGCCATGCTTTCAGTCCTGCAGGAGCACAAAAATAAATTGATCCTGAGGGGTTTGCTTAAACCCCAAGATTCACCGGCGAAGGCTCAGCCCATGAAATCTTCCAGGCCACCTAAACCATTGGCTCCCAGTTCGGAGCCGTCTTTGGGTGAAGCCATACAATCCATCTTGGCTCCGGTTGGAACCGATGTCTCTCCCTCCAAGTCAGCTCTGACACATTCTTCAGAGCCAGCTGAGGGTCGGAAAAGATCCAGATCTCCTTCTCTGGAGTCGATACGTTCGGCTCCGAAGTCGCCTCTGCTCCAATCGGAGTGTAGTCATTGCTCATCTCACTCTTCTCGGTCCTCTAGACTTTCAGACCATTATTTGGAAAGAGTGGTCATTAGGCAGGCCCTAGCCAAAATGTTATCCAGCCCTCCTCATCAGGAGTTGGCTCCATCCACAGCTGTAGATATTCCTCCTCTGACTCATCCTATGATCTCGGAGCTGGACTTCATTGGGGTTTGAGTTGTGGAACCGTCGGCTCCGATACCCTCTCTTTCGGTTCCATCATCGGCTAACATGGAACGTTATGGTAGGTACATAACTTCTTTATGTTAAGTTGTCTATCTCGCCTTCATTCTTGCTGGTTGGGACAGCATCCCTAGCACCTAAAATCCTGGGTGGCTCATCAGAAAAGTCTCTTCAGAACAGTGGAACCAAAATCAGCTCTGCTCCTGGAAACCAAATCCAACCTGTAATACAAAATGAAGGTATGTACCTGGTACCTTCCTTGGAGGGATCTGGGTGCCGAGACTCTCTCATCAGCTCCGAGGGAGTGAGTGGCATCGGGCCCTTGTCCCACCCCACTCTCCCACTTGGGGCGTCGGCTCAGGTGAGCTCAGCTCCCACATCTGCCTCGGAGCCGTCTCCCTCAGTGCGGGGAGGGCTTCTGGTTTCTTCGGAACTGGAGCCCTCCCTGCATCCAGGCAGGGATGCCTTCTAGGTGATGAGGGGTATACTGGCCCCTGAATCAGTCCCATGATTGACCCCATTGGCTCCTCCCCCTAGGGTGCCTGCGTCAGCCTCTGCCCCTCTTCCAGACATCAAGTGTGGGGATCCAGCACTCCAGGACACCCCTTTGGGTTTATCCTCCTCTTCTGAGACCTCCCCTGATCTTTCAGAGGAGCGACCTCACAAGAGGAAATGCAAGAGGAAGCATGTTGACTCCCCAGAGTCTGTTACATTGGATACTGACTTAGAGGAGTCGGAAGGGTCCCCAAGATCCCCCTCTGAAGATGTCTCCTTCTCAGACATCCTGGATATACTTAAAAAGAGGGGAAACTGGACTACCCTAAGCCCTTCCAAGGATGAGTCAGTATTCCTGGATGCATTTGGATCCCAACCTTCAACCTCCTGGGTGTCTTCGTCTTTCAACTCACAGATGTCTGTGGTGGCTCGGAAGGCATGCACGGCTCCAGACACAGTGGAACCGACCCCTAGAAGACCTGCAAAATTCATTACTGCACCGCAGGACAAACAGTTCTTGACCAAAGGTGTCCCCGTTGATGCCATGGTGGTAGCGGCGGCCACAAAGAAGGAGTTGGCCTTCCAAGGATGAGTCAGTATTCCTGGATGCATTTGGATCCCAACCTTCAACCTCCTGGGTGTCTTCGTCTTTCGACTCAAAGATGTCTGTGGCGGCTCGGAAGGCATGCACGGCTCCAGACACAGTGGAACCGACCCCTAGAAGACCTGCAAAATTCATTACTGCACCGCAGGACAAACACTTCTTGACCAAAGGTGTCCCCATTGATGCCATGGTGGTAGCGGCAGCCACAAAGAAGGAGTTGGCTGAAACTTCTTCATCCGTCCACCCCCCTAACAAGGAGTTCAGGACGATGGGCAGATATGGGAAGCGGATGTCCTCTTCAGCGACCTTTTCCATGCGGTCCCTGAATTACCTGTGCCACTTTACCCGTCTTCAGAGGGATCTCCTGAAAGAGCTTGGAGATACCCTCCCAGCTGAGGGAGCCCAGGCTAAGGCAGCCTCCCAGCTGGTGACTCTTAATTCAGTGGTAAACTCCTCCATGAGGCTCATTTCGTATGCAGCCGATGGTGCGAGTAGAGCCACAGGCACAGGCATGGCCCTAAGGAGGCACGCTTGGGTGCGGCTATGTAACTTTGCGGAACCTTTCAGAGCGTCTTTCACCAACACCCCATTTGATGGTTCCTCTCTCTTTGGATCACAGGTGAAAGATTCCCTTACTAGGTGTGAGCAGGAAGGCAAGACTCTCTCTGCCGTAGGAGTCTGTTTTTCCACTCCTTCCAGACCATATCCTAAAGGTCAGAAGAGTGGAAAGATGTTGTTCCGGAAATCCCAGGGAGCCTTGCCGGACACACATGGTGAGTTCCCATCCAGGGGCAGAGGAGGGAACAATAACAGATGCTGCCCTCATGGTAGAGGGGGTCCAGAAAATCAGGGCAGCAGAGACTCTTTCTCTGAGAAGCCCTTCCAGCATCCCCGAAGGGTTGCCCGGCTACCCACCTCTGGAGGCAGTCGGAGGAAGATTATCGCTGTACCCAAGAGCCTGGCAAGACATAACATGAGAAAAATGGGTACAGTCCGTCATATCTGGAGGCTACAGAATTCCCTTTGTTCACACCCCCTTACAGTCAAACAAGTCCCTTCCAGACGTTCCACCCAATCTAAGGGACCAAGCAGTTCAAGAAGTCTCAAAACTGCTTAAAAAAAGGGCCATCCAACAAGTCCTAGCAGACCAACAAGGATCCGGAATTTACTCAAGGTTCTTTTTGGTACCAAAAAAGACAGGGTATTGGAGACCCATTATGGATCTCAGCAGGCTGAACAGGTCTGTGCAAAGAACAAAGTTCCGAATGGTCATGCTACAGTCCATTTTGCCCTTCCTGGGACAGGACAATTGGATGTGCTCTGCAGATCTTCAGGATGTGTACTACCACATCAAAATGGACAGACCCTCCAGAAGATTCCTTTGCTTCCAGCTCGGAGCCAGCCATTATCAGTTCAGAGCTCTGCCCTTTGGTCTCACCACAGCCCCCAGGGTGTTTACCAAATGTATGGCAGTAGTGACTGCACACCTGAGATGGCAAGGATTCCAGGTGTTTCCATATCTCGACGACTGGCTCCTCACTGCTACCACCAGACATCACCTTCTGCAAGCCAGAGACTGCACTATCGACACTTACTGTAGGCTAGGTATCACAATAAATTATGAAAAGTATGCATTGTCACCCTGTCAATTTATCACCTTTATAGGCGCAAATTTAAATACCAAAGACATGTTAGCGACCCTCCCACCAGACAGGGTGTTAGTGATTCATCAGCATGTCAAGGTTTTATTAGCATGCAAAGGAATTCAAGCCAGGTTTGTCCTTCAAACTCTGGATCTCATGGCAGCAGTGATCGTACTTGTCCCTCTAGCTTGTTTTCACATAAGGATTCTCCAGTGGCTTCTTTTCACCCAATGGTCCTTCCAGCAACTTCCCATGTCTTACATGATTATGATCACACAAGCATGCAAGAAGCACCTTGCGTGGTGGATGGTCTCCACATCAGTGCTCCACGGCAGACCATTTGTTCTCCCCCCTCCAGTGGCTACAGTGACCATGGATGCCTCCCTGATCAGGTGGGGGGGGGGGCATTATCAGGGCAGAACAGTCCAAGGCACCTGGCAACCTCACCAGTATCATCTGCACATAAATGTCTTGGAGATGAGGGCCATGCTGTTAGCGTTGCAGACTCTTCAGGACTTTCTTCCTACCGGGACCATTGCATTTCAAACAGACAATATGTCTGTAGTGTGGTACATCAACAAGCAGGGCGGAACCAGGTCCTACCCCCTATGTCGAGAAGCACTCAGACTCTGGCAGTGGGTGATCTCTTCCAAACAGTTTCTGATTGCAATGCACATCCCTGGGAGGTCCAACGTCATAGCAGACAGACTGAGCAGAACAATTCTCATGCCTCACGAGTGGTCTCTGAACCAGGTAGTTGCGGACCAAATCTTCCGCAAATGGGACCAACCTTGCTGCAACCTTTTTGCAACTCCCTTCAACAGCAAGTGCAGCAATGTCTTCTCTCTCCTTCCACTTCCCAGACATTCCCCCAAAGACGCTCTAGTCCACGATTGGCCTCAGGGACTTCTTTATGCACTCCCTCCCTTTCCCCTCATCCCGAAGCTAATTCAGAAAGCTACCGTTTTGGGTTGCAAAATGATCCTCATTGCTCCTTACTAGCCTTGACAAATATGGTTCCCGTTCCTGCATTGCTATCTTCTCGAGCAGCCTTGGACTCTGGACCTACTTCCAGACCTCCTGATTCATCAATCGGGTGGGCTGCACCAATCCCTACACTCTCTCCAGCTCACGGCTTGGTTGATCCACTTCCAACTTTAGCCAGGCTCCCAGATATCTCCCCCTCTGTGCACAAAATCCTTTTGTCATCACACAAGTCTACGACCAGAAAAACTTACGCTAGTAAGTGGAAACGTTTTTCTTCTTGGGCAGAGGCAAAAAGTATAGACCCCTTTTCAGCCCCGGTACACTACATTTTGGAATTTCTTGTGGAACTCTTCCATGCTGGGTCTGCTTCCACTACAATTAGAGTTCAGTTAGCTGCAATTTCAAATTTTCACATTGGCCTGTTGGAAAACAATATCATGTCCCATAAGCTGTGTAAAGCCTTTCTCAAAGGAACCACTCTGCTCAGGCCCCCAGTGAGAGATCCTCCACCACCGTCGGATCTAAATTTGATTTTAGCTTCTCTAATTTTGTCCCCTTTCGAACCTGCAGCTTCTTGTTCATTGAAGTTCTTATCTTGGAAAACCCTTTTTCTGGTAGCTATTACTTCAGCCAGAAGAGTTTCGGAACTACAGGCTCTTTCTATCCATCCCCCATACCTCGTGTTCCACAATGACAGGGTTGCTCTTAGGACTAATCCGTCCTTCCTTCCTAAGGTCTCTTCAAAGAGTAACTTGAATCATTCCATAGACCTTCCTGTGTTTTTCCCTAACCACTCCAACAGGGCGGAATATAAGTTGCATCAGTTAGATGTTCACAGGCAGCTACACTTTTATTTGCATATTTGCATAGAACCAAAGACATTAGAAAATCAGATCAACTTTTCCTGTCTTATGCAGTAGGTAAACAAGGTCTTCCAGTCTCCAAGGGAACCTTATCCAGGTGGTTGACTTCTATCATTACATTCATATATCAACTCAGGAATAAAGAATTGCCAGTTAAACCAAAAGGTCACTCCACCAGAGCTTTAGCTACTTCAGTGGCCTTTCAGGCTAGGTTGCCCATGGAATCTATTTGTACTGCGGCTACATGGGCCAACCCACATACCTTCATTTTGCATTACAAGTTGGATTTGGTTTCCAGGAGCAGAGCTGATTTTGGTTCCACTGTTCTGAAGAGTCTTTTCTGATGAGCCACCCAGTATTTTAGGTGCTAGGGACGCTGTCCCAACCAGCAAGAATGAAGGTGAGATAGACAACTTAACATAAAGAAGTTATGTACCTACCATAATGTTCCATGTTAGGTGTCTTCTTCTCGCCTTCTTTCTTGCGTCCCACCCTCCATCCCCCTATCCTAGTGGACTGAGAAGAGTTCTTCTTGAGTCTTCTCTGGCTATTTCTTTCTGACTAGTAGTCTCTCCAGTAGGATTTATGCATTCTAGGATAGGATTCCTTTATTATTATGTCTGCAGTTAGACTTACCAAATGAGATCTGGGTATCTAGCGCCAGGCATCATGGGATATAGGGGGGCCTCGATCCAGTAAATATCTCTCGAGCTTTTGAAGATGGCCGAGTCGGAGCCGAGGATCGGCTCCGAACCCAACCAGCAAGAAAGAAGGTGAGAAGAAGACAACTAACATGGAACGTTATGGTAGGTACAGAACTTCTTTTTCTCATTCCATGGGAGTCCACACAAACTTATTTCTGACAACAGTTCTCAGTTTGCCAGTCAATTGTTTCAGAGATTTGCTAAAGAGTGGGACTTTATCCATGTTACTAGCAGTCCTTATCCACAGTGAATCGGCCTTGCTAAACATCCAGTACAGACTGCAAAGCAATTACTAGAGAGGTCAAAGCATGACAATACCTATATCTTCTTGAATTTACTTAATCTCAGAAATATACCCTTTGGCAACCTACTAGGCTCGCTTCCTCACAGACTTTTATCTAGACAAACCAGAACAACCTTGCCTAGCAGTTCTAGTTTGTTGGTGCCTAATGCTAAAAACAACAGAGCAATCAAAGCCCAACATTTTAAGAAGCTTTCTTCTCAGAAGTCCAGCTATGATAAAATGAGCAGATTTCTTTGTCTGTTAAAAGAAGGAGAGACAGTGAGGATGCAAACGACAAAAGACTTTGATCGAATTGGTCAAGTGAGAGGTGTATGTATGAGCTGAGACCCTACTTAGTGGAATCTGAGGATATTGAGTACAGGAGAAACTGAAGACATCTTCTTCCTGTATCAGAAACAATATCGCAGCATCATGTCTCTGATACAGACTCTAGATCTCAGAGCAACCCAGACAATTTTTGTACCAAAGAGCATGTCGCAGTATCCATTTCCATTCCTGATGATGTCCCAGATGTCCCCAAAGTTAAACATTCCTTGAAGACAGTCACCGTTGCTAGATCCAGTTCGGATTTTTATGTTACACAGTCAGGTCGTATTTCTAGACCTAGTGTAAAATATACAGCAACCTGGACATAATTGTTTTATATGTGTTTAATTTTGTATGATTGCATATCGTATAATCAGTTCTGAAAAATTGCACATTAAAAGTTAATTTCTGTAAATTACATGTCATTGAATTCTGTCATTTCATATATGGGCTATTTCTCAAAGTGGGAGGATGTAGATCAGAGCGTGTGTCTGTACCTTTAAGAAGCATTTACCTCTCAACTGTACAGGTTTTCGCAGAATGTCCAGATTTTTGCCTCATACTTTGGTTTGTTCCCCCTAAAATCTGTCCCTTTCTGGCAATTAGCTGAGGACTGAAGTCATTAAATAATGACAAACATTTAAGTTTAAGATTCCACATCCTTGAGAAAATTCAGTAATGCACAACCTCTTATTCTATCAGCTTTCTAAGTTTGTAAGGGAAATATTTAAAATCTGTCCCTATTTGTCCCCCCATCATTTTAGGCTTTGTCCAGGTTTTTTACTGTACGAGGTTGAGGTACCATGTGCATATAAATACTGAGCATGTGCAGGCAGCAGTGACATTTTGAGAAAACTGACTAAGCGCTTTCACTCAGTTTCTTTTAGGGCTTCATCAGAGTTATAGTAAAAAGTTAAGCCATTTCCTTTTATATGCACAAATCAAAGAACTTCAATTTCCTGTCACCTAATTAACTCATTAAACTGTTCTTTTGTTAAAAAAACTTTTGTATTACACTCAAGCAAAATTATAAAAAGACATTAAAAAACGTAATGTTCTTACAAAATCTTTTTGTGTAAAGTATATACCTAAATGAAAAATTTAAAACAGTATGCCGCGGTGGTATGGCAGTAGTGTTGTTACCTCACAGCAAGAGGTTCTCCCGTTCGATTCTCGGCTGGGCGTGGGAGTGCCTTCTGTGTGGAGTCTGCATGTCCTCCCGGCAGTTGGGTAGCATTCGAAAGACATGCGTACGTAAATGGGCGTGCCTTCGTTGAAGGTTGGGCGTCAAGCTGGCACCTCATTGTTTCGTAAAAATCTACTGCCAATCATTAGCGGACCAGAGTTCCGCTGTGGCGACCCTTTACCAGGAAAAGCCGAAAGACAAACAACAACTAAGACATATATGCTGCAAACAAGCTACTTAATTTAAAATGAAACATTGGCAGGTAGCAACATCAACATAAATGTAATGGTTCCTTTTCTAAATAATTAAATCTCGCTGTTTTAGAATGGAAACTATGGAAATACCATCATTCAAACCCTGCTTATGCTTTGCATTGAGCCTAAGTTGCCATATGGTTTACCTAGCAGCTACCTCTAGATCAACGTTGCCCCCTCCTTCTTTATAATTAACCCTATTTATTACAAAACATACAAATCTTTTGAAATTTCTACATAATGTACTATGCAAACATAATGCACTATTCATCTTTTTATTTTTGGTGTCCCTCACATGTTCCATCACCCTCTCCCTTAACTTTTTGATTGTCTTCCCAACATAAAATCCAGCACAAGCTGTGCACATTGCTACATAAACTAATTTAGTGGTGTTACAGTTGCACCACCCTGGACATCTTAAAGTTCTTTCATATCCTTCTATACTAACATAAGGGCCTTCGTTTATAAATCTACAAGCTTTACAAGCTCCACATTTAACCATTTTCGAAATGTTGCATTTGTTTTATTCTCATTACTCTCAAAAATGTTTTTGAGGTTTTTACCTCTTTTAAATCCTATTTCTGGTCTCATTCCAAATTCATTTTTCATGGTACTATCAAAACTCCAGTCCTAGTGTTTCGAGATAATCTTACACATCTGAGGTGCATCCTCATTGTATTGCAAAATCATAACATCATTCCCAAAAGAACTACCTCTTTTGTTTTTTTGTAAAGTCCACACTTTAGGCAAACCTAAGAAACAATAGCAAGGACTATTCTTTCTTTTCACTGAAATATTCCTCTTCAAAAAAATACTTCCATACAAGTCATGTCAAACAAACTTCCTCTTTTAGGCCTCATAATCTAGTCAGCACTCTCATATACTATATTAGACAATTGTAGTATAAACTGGAAGACACCACCACGTAAGAAGACAATTCTTTATTAAAACAGACAGTTGTACACACAAAGTTTCCTGAAAAAGATGTCATTGACTGAGAAAAAAATAATAGTCATTATCTCCACAAGTGTGCTACATTCCCAGCAATGAATCATCTGCCTGATAAAAGAGCTTCCTTTGTAATCAACAAAAGGGAGGCATTAAAAGACGAAACACCCTTCCCCTTGAATGCATGAAGTGAAGGAACATACTTCCATGTCTGCATCGTTACTCACTACACCACTTTTCCACCAAAAATAAGAACATTTAGAGATCAAGACATATGTATTTACAACCTCTGCATGTAACTACAACTCCTGTCAGGGCCATGCAGACAACCCATACTATGCAGCAACACAAGTGAGACAGAACAAAGACTAATGTTAATAAAGTAAAATAAATTAATAACTGGAGAAAGAAATAAGTCTTAGTCTATTTGAATCTGTAGGTTGGAACATAACTCTTTTCCAAGGATGGGATTTTCCTTTAAAAAAACTAAATGATTCCATCTACTTTTAGGCTGACACCTCACTGGTTGTCAGCTGGTTTCAGGAATAAGATGCTTTCTCAGTGCTCTGGATTACTCCTTTAGGATTTAAGCAGCACTTATAAGACTTTAATAACTTTCTGCAGCAGATCAAACCATCTTCAACCCCAGAAGCAAAGAGAGTTGAAGCAGCCAGAATGTACTCCTTTTATGGCATACCCTAAGCGCTGATACAAACTGACTTTGACATTTCCATGTTTTTGCAGAATAATCATAACTGCAGTATGCCCACCATCTTTAAGCACTGCAAATCTTCACAGGTTGCCAGATCTTGGTAGGGATCTCCACTTTTTAGAAAATCCATTAGAGCATGGTCAGTGTTGTCATACATGTGGATCACTGAGAGTTCTCAGAAATCATGATCTGATGTGTCCTCTCCTTAATAATTTTAACAAAGAGCACCCCAGTCCATTCAGACAGCTAGCTCCTCACAAAACCAGAACAATCTTTCTTTTCTTCTATCTCAGGAACTCCAGCAATGTGTAGATTATTTCTTCCAGCTCTGCCTTTCAAGTCCACAAGGTAATCTTCCAGTAACTAATTTATGGCCTTGACAGCTGCAAGGTGGTGTGTCTTTATTTTATTTATTTTATTTAAATTTGTTAACCAGAGTAGAGCACTGATCACAACTGACCAAGTTAAGTTTCAGCCTGGAAAACAATTGCAAAAATACAAAGAAATATAATGTAATCATAGAATAATGCATTGCAAATTGCTATAATTACAATAGCTAGAGTATTGCATTGCACACAATGCAACAAGAGGGTGAGCATTCTGTTAAGTAGAATAAATTATATGCAACTATTTACAGTTCTAAATACCTGCCAAATGGATGTATAGGTGGGCTAACATTAGGTGCTTTTAATACTGGAATATGTGTTTCACCTTTACCACATTCACGTAATCCTCTTTGATGTGGCCCAAATGTTCAGAGAGAGCGCTAGCTCCATTTCTTCCAAACTGTTCTCCATAAGCCTGAAATTTAGCTTTATCAGTTCAGCTATACAGATTCTGAGAAGCTCCTTGTCACCACATTTTCCAGAAAGGGTTAGACAGTTCATCAGTGGAAAATGGTATCTTAGCAGTTAGAAGGAGTCCATCTGTCAACCCAGGAGCAACACATTTTTTTTTATTTTACTTTAATGCTTTTAGCCTCATCAGCAAATCACTGAAAAATAGGGATATTCCTGTAAGTCTGTCAAAAACTGGAGAATCTTGACTACTAACAATGTTTAATGATTTTTAAAGCTCTGTGGAGGCTGGAACAGGAAAGAAATATTGTTAATTTAGCATCCCTACCAAAATGTGTCCCTGCATTTATTTCTTGTTAAAGTGGTGCTCATATATTTCTCCAGCCTTTTATTAAAGCTTTGCCATGGGTGGACAAATTATTCTGACCAGCCCACTTACCTGTTTATGGATCACTTGGACCACAAAATGCCTAGCCATATACACCTTTAAGGAGATAAACGTAAAAGTGCTTGCCACCCTGGAATTAATAATCACAAGAAGTTAATCGGCCATTCAGCCTTTACTGAGTATAACTTCACCATCCCACATGTCCTTTATATACAAAACCATACCTCTGAATTATACAATTAAACAATTTAAAAAATAAACAATATAAACAACTGAAAAATAAATTAAAATAAAATTAAAAAATATAATTGTGGGATGGTGAAGGTATACTCTGTAAAGGCCAAATGGCCTAGGTACTAGTATCTTTCTGTTAGTTTTAATAAAGTGTTTGGAGATGACTGGTTCATCCTTTGTTTTGTGGTTTCTGCTTTTGGACATCACTATATTTGGTGGTTACTGAAGTTGTCTTATTTGGCTGTTGTGGCTGAGGAGGATGTTTTTCCATTGTTGGGGCCTTGCCTTTGTTTTCTTGGACAGCAATTTTTTAATACACAGGAATGGTGCATTGACTGTGTTTTTTACAAGCTTGAAAATACTATAACTTAAGTGTCACAGTTTTTTGAATGCCATGTATTGACAGTTTATAAATTTCTTTCATCTAACTTCTGATGTGGTTTTCATATTGCACACATCAATATCTTATATCTTTATCAGGGTTTATAATTGCTGTTTGAACAATTTAGCTGTGGGGCCATTTATATTTCTGTGGACTTCCCTGTAGTGAGCACCATGTTTTTGGGATAGACCACAGTACAGACATTACATCTAATTAAAAATGTATTTTTAAAAAAGCACCTTCCATTTATCCTACTAAGGCTTCTAATTCAGTCTGCTGCTAACTTTTGATAGTCAGGCTGAAAAAATGTGGAAAAAACTTGGAATCTGTTGAGTGATTGCTGAATTAAAGAAAGATAATGTTTACACTCTGGGGCTACAACTAGTTCATTTTCCTGACCACCTGGATTTCTCAGATGTATCCCACAAGAACTGCTGCTGAAGCCATTGTTTCTGCACTGTTTACAAACACACTAACTACTGACTTACTGCGAATGCAGTCCCTACCTATATGAATAAAACCTTTCTGTAGCCTAAGATGATCGCCTCTCAGATGCTCTAATCATTGCTCTCAGCAAGGACCATCAGATGGAGCTCAGCCATCATTCAAACAAATATTTGACTATTAGTGATTGTAAATATAATACAGTCTAATCAAAGACGGTGATATACAGCTTTTAAAACTGAAATTCCATTTTCATGGGCTGAATTATATACATGCTTTATAAGTATAATTTCCAGTTATAAGTGAAAGACATGCAGGTAGGTGCATGCATGTGTGGGCGTGTCTTCCTTGAAGGTTGGGCACTGGGCTGGCAACTCAACACCATAAAAACTCACTGCCAATCATTAGCGGACCAGAGTTCCACTGTGGAGACCCCTAACCAGGAAAAGCCAAAAGACTTTTTGAAGTGCAGTGGAGAGTCTAAGTACAGAAAACTTAACAAGGCAAGTGGCAACTACACTTTATAAGTAGTAAACATAAGTAGAAATACAAGTTTTGGTAAATGAATGCTCTGGCTTAAAATGCTAGATTTCATGAAATTTCATGTTTATCATTAATTCAGCAGTCCAGAATTTGAAAATTTCCAGTAGGTTTTCAGACAAATGGAATATCCTTTCAGTACAGCTTTCATACCAGCCAGACTCAAGTTAGCCCCCACTGACTATATCATTACTTCCATTACAATTGTTGTATATATACTGAATATCTCCCAAAAATGAATTGTCTAGGTTTATGGCTGAAACCTTTTATTTATCTATTTTTCTCTTTTTTTGAAACCTGTAAGACATAAGTAAAAAATTACAGTAAGCCTAGAAAATAGAACACTGACCAAAGACACAAAAATAACTTTCTCCTGCCTCCAATATGAAAACAAGAAAATCATATGAAGGTAGAAAAGAAGCGTGAATAATAAACGCCTAAATGACAACAAGTGACAGCTTTTTTTGGATCCTCCTCGACATCATTCTTATTAGCCCATTTCTACAGTGTGCCACTTCCATGCTGGGTGTACCACCTAATCTCGCCCCCCCCCCCCGACTTACTCTGGTATTGCTATAGCAGATCATGGATCCTAAGAGAGTCCTAGTGGCTCAGCTTTCTTTACATCTATCTATTGTTTTTCTTCATATGCCCTACCCATTCCCTTTCCTGTGCTTGTGGAATACATCCAAGGGGAAACCCCTCTCTTTGGGTCACACCTCTGCTTTAGGGAGCATCATCAACAAATGCCCTCACACCCAGGATGAGTATGTCCATCTCTCCTTGCCACTCAGTCACCTAAACCACTAATTGAACAGGGCTTGCCTGGGCCATAGTCAGAGCTTTTTGCCTGTACACCACCAGACTGGCTTAACAAGTAACATCTGTGTCGTGTATGAGGTTGGCTAAGTGATATTCGACATTTACAGATAGTAAGAAGAGTAATGATACAGGACAGATGTGAAGAAGCTCTTGTTATTCATTATACCTTAGTTCTGTGATAGTGACCATTTGTAATAGTAAGCAGAGAAAGCTGTCAAAGTGGCCTTAGCCATCAGGTCATATAAGTAAGTTGTAGTCGTCACATATAATTTAGAGGAAAATTATTGATGTTTACTTCAACAGGGAGGGTGCAGGTTTTGTGTGTGAAAAGTGGAGAGACCTTTCTGAAATCCTTGGGATATCTTTTTCTTTTTTTTTTGTAAATGGTCCCACCTACCTGGAGCCAGAAGACAGCAAATTTTATGGCCAACAAATTCAACTCCAGTTGTAGCAGCCCCAAGAAATACCATCAAACAAACCCTCATAATTCTCACTAGGGACAGGTCCTAGATGTGCTCTAAGGCAAACTTTGACCTGGCTAAGACATATGATATGATACCCCAATCAAGCATTGATGTAGGCACAAACCCATATATTGTACACTGGATAGCCAGCTTGCTCTCAGATAGGTTCTAGGAAGTCAGGATAGGAGAGTTCATCTCCACAAAGAGGCTGGTCAGGGCTCTGGGCTGGTTCCACTTCTTTTTGGTATCTACTTGTCAGTAGTCAAGGCCAAAGTCAGGGGCCTCTGGCTGACCAAGTTTCCAGATGATTGCAAACTAAGAGCAGTCACAGAATCCACATCCTGCAGGAAGGACTAACACAGACAAATGTCTGGTGCCAAAGACACAGCTTAAAACTCAGTGGCAAGAAATGCATAGTAGTACCCTTTGGGATGTCAGCCAACCTTGCAAATTACTTCATTCATAACACACCCTAAGGGAGAACAAATGGGTATACATGTAGATGGTGACCTGACTTTCAACCGTGTATCTGAGGTAGTAAGGAAATCATTCGATATTGCTCAACGTATAAGCAAGGGCATGACATCATGGTCTGAGGAAGTCATTGTACCGCTGCATTCCTTCCTCATCAGGCCCATCATTGAGTACAACACCCCTTTGGTAGGTACCTGACCAAGTGCATGTAACACCTGAAACATCCTTCAGAGGTTCCTCACAAAAAGAGTACAGCATGCAAACAGCATGCCCTCTGCAGAACACCTCAAAGCCCTATTTTTATTCTTTGTTTCTTGAGATTGTTTGAGAGGCGATCTATCCTTGGCATGCAAGACATACTTGGATCCCGCTATAATGGATCTTTTGCATATCTACAACACAAATAGGATCAGAATTACTCGATCTTGGGATTTAAATTTTGGTTGCAACATCTTACAAACATCTTTTCAAAGAATTGGAAGGCCATAGTAAGTGCAGAGCCTAGTTTACAAAACAAAATTGGAACCTAAAATAAGTTTTTAAAAAAATAAAAAAATATATTAAGAATTTGCTGGAGTGTGCCCTCCACAGTGAAAGTTAAAAATCTAATACAATGTTTAAGAGTGGAGTTTGAGCACAATGCCCACTTATATTTGGGATATAAAAGGATTTTTTCCTGTGGGACTATGGGGGTTGTTTACATTTGCAAAACATAATTCTTGTAGTGCATTCTACATTGGAAAGTTTGAGGAATGCATTTACCAGCATGTGTGCAGCATTAAGATACATGATGCCACAAACACTTTATATAGGTACTCTATTACCTTCCAGAATTTTGTTTAGTTTAAATTTTTTATCTTGGAAAGGGTAGTAAATCCCCTGGGTGGTGACTGAAAAAGTCATTTAGGGGCACATGGACTGTTCTGGCAGATTAAATTCACTGTGACAGTGTTCCCAGGTTTAAATGATTCAATTTCTATCAGCAGTCAATTAAAGATGAGGGCTATTTTATGGCAATGGAAAAAAGTTAGTTTGTATTGTGCACAAATGTGCTTTTTAACACTCTGTTTTAAAATTTCTGTGTATTTATTCACTGTCTCTTTAAAGATATTGGATCATGTGATGTTATTAACTGTCATGTGACTTTTCTGGTATTTAAGTTACCAGTAGTGTTCAGTATGTTTCACTCTGAAGAAGTGTATGATTGTTTAAACAAAAGCACTAAATTAAAACTGTGTTTGCCTTATTCTATTGCCTTAGACTTATGTGCTTTCATCTGGACTTGAGACACAAATACGACACATTGGAGGGACAGGTATGTGTATCACCGAGTTCCTCTTCTCTGGGACAGGCTTCCCATCTATGGGAAGCAGAGCTCTTCCCTAACCCTTTCCAACAGAAACCTGGGCCAGTGAATGTGAAATCAGAAATACACTCCAGATCTAGTACCCATGTCTCTAATGGACAGTGGCAGCCTATAAATCTTGCCATAACTTACATATATACCCCTTAAAATAATCTCTAAGGCACACAAACATGTGAGATACAACTGTGATGCTTGGCTAGGCTTATAAAAAGCCTAATGGTCATTAGCCTGGTATGCACCTATGAACCAATGAACCAAGATTAACAAATACAGACAGACAGATTTGCAAATAATTAGAAAAGCATGTTAGAATATTTTCACAGCATCAGTAAATATGCCAGCTAATACACCTCATCACATGGAAGCAATCTTGAATCCAGTTTATCTCTGAAAAAGGCCAAAAGCTATTCTCTAATGCTTACTGAAAAAGATGATTCAAAGAAAATATGACCCATTTACAACCCCTATATTTCCAACCATTCCAGTAGATGCCAAATGCTAAAGATTTAGATGTGCATAGATTTAAAATGAAGTCGAAGTCTGTTGGTGAGAAACAAACTTCTACTTTTAAGTCCTAGCATAATATCATAAATGTCGGTAGCTATATAGCAACAATGAAATCTCAGTAATGCATGAGTCTGATAAACTTGTGTCCTGATTCTGCAATAGCCATTTTGTTCAAGGTGTAGTTATCAGTACAGCAAAAAAATAAATCGGCACTTAATAGCTAGTGGTACAAATATGACCAAGGTAACTAAAAAAGAAGGGACACAAATCTGCTTTGCAAGTAGCTGTAGACAATAAACTAAATGACAGTGCAAATGGCAATTTGTCCAAATTCCCAAACCAGAGTACAACACGCAATAATCTGTTTCTGAGTGGTGTTGATATCTGTGCAGAGGCTGGCAATACAATATCCTCACTGAATTCATAAAATTGACTAATGTGTCAGTGCAAAAATCACTAAAGTTAATGTGTATTCATTTTGTGTTCATTGCATATTAAGTTTAATACTGAGGCCATTTGTAATATCACTGCTGAATTAACCAGTCTACTGCTTACTTAGCGCAAACTGAAATTATTGGGTCAGATTATGTTTTGTTGTGTGTGCAATCACATACATTACAACTTGATGTTTCAGTTTATGTCAGTTCTGCAGCTTAACATATTGGGAAGTTTTGTATGTAAATTAATGGGCAGGATTCAGTTAATACAAAAATTCAGGAGCAATGCATAAAAGGATGCAGAACACTCAAAGGCAATGGTTCTCAGAGGCACAAAGACAATGATTCACAGGGAAATTTCTTAGAGTTGTTGATAAATCTGATATTGAGTGATAGCTGGACAAAATGAGTTTTGAAGGAAAATTTGTTTGAATGTTGATTCCAAAACAATATTTAACATCAGCATCTAGGCACATAACATCAAGAGGATATATTTCCATAAGAAGAAGATACTTGATTAAGGTGCGAGACAAAAAGAAATATATATAAGAAATGGAAAGTTTTGAAAGAGAAATTGTTTGAGTGCAAAAAGTAAAAAAAAAATGTTTAACATCAGGATTTAGGCACACAACATCAGGGGGGTATATTTCCATAAGAACAAGATACCTGATTAAGGTGAGAGAAAAATATAAGAAATGGAAGAGAGGTCAAACTACAACTTTGAAAACTGAAATAAATGAGCTGGACAAACAGATTAAGCATAGTGTTAGACAAGATCAATAAAATTTATATAAAGATATTGAGCATAATATGAAACCTTTTTATAGCTACATAAGATGTGGAAGGAGTAACGATACATTCATAAACTGTGTGCAGATTCTAAAATTTATTCTCAGACACAACAGATTATAGATATATTTACAAAATCTTATGCAAAACAGTTTGGCTCCACAAAAGGGGTGGTAAGTTGTCCTAGTGACATCCAGATAACCCCAGATACTGGAATCAAATTAGATTATATTGAAAAAGAACTGTGCAAACTGGATCCAAACAAAGCGCAGGGAGGAGACGGAATAAGTAACAATGACCTAAGAACACTTAAGCAAGAACTTACACTGCCATTACATCTACTATTCACTAGGTCATATACATATGGGGAGATTCCTCAAGATTGGAGACATGCACTTATTAAACCTGTCTTTAAAGGAAAGAGGAAGGACAAACCCAGAATCATATAGACCCTTAAGTCTACTTTCATGTTGTGGAAAAATAATGGAGAAGGTAATACTGTATAAGTTATTGTCAGAGCTGGATAGGTTGGGACTTGAAACCATGTATCAGCATGCATATGTTGAAAATAGATCTATTATCACCTGTAACATGATGTTCTATAACAATATAATAACAGCTATGAATGAAAAATTGTGCTGTGTTGTGATTTATATAGATTTAACTTCAGCTTTTGACAGGGTCATGCACAAAGCACTGATCAATAAATTAGTACAACTAGGTATTGTTGTACTGTTGATAAGATGGATAGCTGCATGGCTTACAAATAGGACATGGCAAGTATCACACACCAACTGGACAGGTGAAATCCTTGGTTATAGTCAAAGTGTCTCACAAGGCTCTGTACTAGGCCCTTACTTGTTTAGATTGTATCTTTCAGACTTTACCTTTTCATCTGAGATGTTCTACAGTCTATATGTTGACGACCTGAAATTGAGTAAACTTATTACAAGTGTTACAGATAAGGCATGTCTGCAAAATAATTTGACTAAATTGATCATTTGGGCACCGGAGAATATGTTGATAAATACATCAAAAACTAAGCATCTGAGATTTGGGAGACATAAACTGAAAGGTGAATATTTAATACAGCACACAGTGATTGAAACTGTAGACTCATTTAAGGACCTGGGTATATGGGTAGCTTCAGCTATGAGTTTTTCTAATCATATCAACCAGTTGGCTAATGATAGTTACAGAACTATAGGTTGTATAAAACGATTTATAAAGTCTAGGAAATCAAACATAATGAAGTCATTGTTTGTTAGTTACATTAGATCCAAACTTGAGTATGGAATAGCAATATGGAAACCCTATAGGAAAACAAGCATGAATAAACTGGAAAGAGTACAGCAGAAATATACTAAGGGCATCCATGGATGTAAAAATCTAAGTACAGTGTCTCTTACAGATATTTAAGAGGAGATCTTATTCAGGTATATAGGGCATTTAGGAAAACCACCTCTGGGAATGTTTGGGGGTTAAAAAGTAGTAGAGAATCATCAGACAACCTATGTAGAAGATTCTATAGAATGAGAAGTGTAATAATTGGTTCTCTGACAGCGTAGCTGATGCTTGGAACAGACTACCAAATTACATTAAGGCAAGTACTAGTATAGATATTTTTAAGAACAGGTTGGACATTTATTATGGGAACAAGTGTTTTGGCATATTGGCAAGCTAGAAGGGTTTTAATGCCCGTGCTTGAAACATTTGTATGTATGTAAGAGGTTGAAGTATGACTTTGAAAACTGAAATAAACAAGCCGGACAGATCAAGATTAAAGGCATACAAACTGATAAACTGTGAGTAGTGTCTAAAAATTACTCTCAGATACTGCAAATTATAAATATATTTACAAAATCTTATGTACAGCAGCATGGGTTCACAAAGGGTGAAAATTGTCCTAGTAACATCCAGGTAAGCTTGGATATTGAAATCAAATTAGATTATATTGAACTAAGAAAACTGGACCCAAACAAAGCACAGGGAGATGTAATTAGTAATAATGAACTAAGATCTGTTATTCACTAGGTCATAGAAATATGGGGAGATTCCTCAAGATTGGAGACATGCACTTGTTAAAACTATACATAGGGGAAAGGGAAGTATGACAAACCCAAAATCATACAGATCTATAAGTTAACTTTCTTGTGGAAAAATAATGTTAAAAGTTATATTGGAGAAATTACTCTCAGAATTGTAAAGGTTTGGACTCAAAACTATATATCAGCATGTATATGTTAAAATAGATCTATTACCACCCCTAACATGATGTTCTATGACAATATAATAAGAGCTATGAATGACAAATTGTGCTGCAATGTAATTTATATAGATTTGACTTCAGCATTTGACAGGGCCATTACTGATTTACTCTTGGTAAAATGGATAGCTGCATGACTTACAGATAGGACATGACAAATATAATACAGGAATTGGACAGGTAAAATGTTTGGTTGCAGTCAGGGTGTCCCACAGGGCTCTGTCCTAAGACATTACTTGTTTAGAATGTATCTTTCAGATCTTTTTCACCTCATGTGTTCTATAGTCTGCATGCATATGACTTGAAAATGGGTGAACTGATTGCGTGTGTTACAGATAGAGCACCCTTGGGAACACGAGTTTAAATTGGCTAGGCTTCTATGGGCCCTGAGGCTGTTAGTCTAGTATCCTGCTATGATCCTATGATCTGCAAAATAACTTAAATAAGTTGACCATTTGGGCACAGGAGAATAATATGCTGAAAAATACATCAAAAACTAATATGTGAAGTTTAAAAGACTTAAATTGAAAGGTGAATATTTAATACAGCACATAGTGATTAAAACTGTATATTCATTTAAGGACCTGGATGTATGGGTAGATCCAGATTTGAGGTTTTCTAATCATATCATCCAATTGGTTAATGACATTTATAGAGCTACAGGTTGTATAAAAAGCTATATAAAGTTTAGGACATCAGAAATGATGACATCAGTGTTTGTTAGTTGCATTAGACCCAAACGTGAATATGGAATACCAATAGAGAAACTGTATAACAAGACAAGCATGAATAAACTGGAAAGTGTACAGTGGAAGTATACCCAGGGCATCCATGGATGTGAAAATTTAAGTTAGTGTGAAAGACATAAATATCTGAACTTGTACAGTGTCTCGTATAGATATTTAAGAGGAAACCTTATTTAGGTATATAGGGCTTTGAGAGACAACTACCTCTGGGAATGTTTGGGGTTATCAAAAAGTACTAGAGAATCTTCAGACAACCTACGTAAAATATTCCGTAGGAATGAGAAGTGTACTGATTGGTTCTCTGAGAGAGTAGCTGATGCATAGAATAGACTACCAAATACATTAAAGCAAGAACTAGTTTAGGTTTTTTTTAAGAACAATCTCGACAGTAATTACAGAAGTAACTGTTTTGGGATATTGGTAGGCTAGAAGAGCATTATTGCCCATGCCTCAAATATGTGTATATATGTATGTAACAAAAGGAGCAGTCCATTACTGATTCAAGTCCACTATACATATTATTATGGTATAATGATATAGTAATATAAGAAGTCATAATGACTGATGTGGAAGTCTAAGTGATTGTAGCAACTCAGCTACATAAACTCATGTTAGAGGAAATGGATGCATGAAGCAAATTATGCACATTAGGAACTGTCAAGTGAAAAGAAGGGATACACAGTGTTTTATTTTAGAATCTGTAGTCCAAAAGCAGTAAGCTAAGAAAGTACTATTAAGTATAGAATTTGTATCACAAAACCAACAATATAATTATTCTTCATGGAATTTAATATCTTCCATGGAGAAAAGTTGCTCTGGATTTGTTAACCCATTTGTGTTCTCAACTTTACCAAGTATCTTGAACTTATCAAACTGAAAGACAATTTGACTCAGACTGCCAGTACACCAATTCTGTCAAAATTTTCTCATCATGGCATCGCTGATATATTTGTTGGTCCACAATATGTGAGGCAAGAGTTCAGCTCTTTTTTTTTTTTTTTTGAATTTTGAAAGCCATCAGAGTTCCAGCATATCATATCTGTGCAAAAATATCAATAAAATTATAAAGTTTTGAGAGTTATATGAACTGTAAAAAAGTATGAAGATATATTACCAGCTGACTGCAATCTGTTATATTCCACTTCTCAATTAAAGCAATTCTGCATTTCCACCCATTGTGTTTTTCATGTTCATTGTTGCTGGTCAGTAGGAGAATGAGAACAAAGTTGACAGTATCTTCTGATGTCCTTCTATATCAGTCTTGCAGTATTCTTTAATATAGGGATCTCCTTCCTAGGATACCCTGACATTCAGCCAGTATAATAAAGCCTTATGATCTTGTATGCATCGTACATCACACGTATATTCTCCACTCAGGGCATAGGGCATAAAGTGACATATAGATGCAGTAACCCAGAACTTCTTTACCTCCAATCTGAACACAATTATCACTTCTCGGTCTAAACACCTTGTTGCTGTGCTGGATATCTAGTAGTTAACTGCCCCTTTGGGGGTCATTTCTTCTTTCCTTTGGTCTTGTATTTTATTTTGATTATCTAGAGTTCATGACATCCAAGAAGGGAAAATGTCAGTGTGGGAGACATATTCCCTATAAGGATCATCACAAACATTGTCTCTTTTGTTTGTGTGCTTCCCACAGCTATACCTCTTGTAGTATCTGTAAGGCGTTTGTGCTTAGACACTCAGAAGCTGTTTGTCTTCCCTTGCTATTTAAATCAAAAACCAGCAGGTTAAAAAGTTAGCCCAGGGTAGCATGGTGGAATCCATTAACCATGAGATACTCATACAAGGTAAGAAGAAGGCCAGGAAGTCTCATCCAGGTTCTTCAGCTGTTCAGCCTCCACTGGACATCTCTCTATAAGTGGGTGATAGCTCTGTAGGCTATCTATATCAGATTACTTTGCCGTGACCCCATTGGAGGCTGGCATGGATTCAACTTTCTGCATGTCCTGTGAGGCTTTGCAGGCTTTGCTTTTTCCGGACATCGAAGGGGAACTGTGATTGATTATCTTGGAGGGTCCTAGAGAGATTCCACAGATATTTGTCAGGCAAAAGGTTCCCAGTACTCTTACTGAATCTCACCAAGGGTTAGACCCTTTGGTATTTGTTAGGGCTGATGTCCATTCCAAGAAAAGACAAAAGATGAAGCATGTTTTGGTCCATCCTAAGGATCCTCAAAGGGAATGGCAAAAGTTTACTCAGGGCTTGTTTTCTGTCTTGATGGTCCTGAAGCCTCCACAAGGAGTTTTGGTGCCTGCTCCTCCTTGGACCTCTACTCCTTCTAAACAGCATAGGGAACAAGATTCCTCAGATGAGGAGTCAGAGTCTGATGTAGGGTCCCTGTCTTGTTCTTCAGAGATGCCTTTGTCTCTGGCTTATGGTTCTGATGAGGTGGAGTCTATTACCCTGAGTCTCCTTTTGAGGAATTGTCCTTTGGGCACACAATTGCAAGGATGATAGAATACTTTAAGTAGGATTCTTCTCCAGTGTCAGATATTCAGAAGAGATATTATGAGTTGCTTCTCGTGGACACTCCTAAACCATGGGCAGTTCCTCCTGTGTTGACTGCCTTGTTAGACACCTTCATTACTGCTTCCAAGTCCCCTTGTTCTCAGCCTCCTGCCCCATAAGAAACCTGATAAGATCCCAGAGGATTGTCAATTTTTATCTGTGTCCTTCTGCTGGTCCGCTTTGGGGTCAGTCTTTTCTGTCAAACCTTCCAAGCTCTTGCCCTCTTCTCAACTTTTGCCTTCTGATAAGGATAGGAGGGCATTAGAGAGGCTTGGTAAGAAGGTTTACACTATGTCTATTTTGGCCTTTAGGGCTATTAATTACCAGACCCACATGACTCAATATGCTCTGGCCTTGATTGCTCAGTCTTGTCAGGTTATTTCTGACCTTCCTGATTCTGAAGGCAAATTGTCTACCTTATCTATTTTAGGTTCTACTTCTCAAGTGGCTCACCACTCTATCAAGTGTAGTTATGATGCTGCTGATGCCTCTTCTAGGACTGCAGCTTTTGGGTCTACCATGATGCATGGATTATTCTTGGCTTTACCTCCAGTCTTTGTCTGAGGACATTAAGGCCAAGCTGTTGGATGCTCCTTTGGATGATAAACATCTTTTTGGGACTGCTGCTGTTTGACCTGTTTAAGTCTCTTGAAAAGAAAGACAAAGTCTTGCAGGACCTTAAACATATTTTTTCTCTCCTATCCCAAAGTTTCAGAGGAATTATCCTTATAGATCTGATTTTGTCCCCAGGCAGCCCCATAAGGCCTCCAATGGCAGGAACCGTGGTAGGTGAGCCTTCTCTGCTAAGGCTTCTCAGACTTCTACGGCCCAGAAGCCTCCTTTATCTGATAAGCCTGCTTCTCTTTAAAAATTTGCCCTTCTACTCTTAGACCAGGTTCATTTGCCCCTTCAGCTTTCCCTTTGTCTTCCAAATTGGCTTCTCATCACTTCAGATTCTTGGGTTCTTTCTATCGTCCATCAAGGTTACTTCATGGTATAGAAGTTTCTGCCTCCTTTTTCAAGGAGTCTTCAACCTCCTGTAGAGCAACTTCCTCATTTCCTGGAGGTCCCAGAGTATCTGGTGAACCAATGAACCATTCAGCCTGTCTCCCCTCCCAAGTTGGAAAAGGGTTTTTATTCCAGGATGGTTCTCATTCCTCAGGAGGAGGGCACTTGGAGACCTATTCTGAATCGCTCCCTGATCAACACCTTTCACAAGGTCCTCTCTTTTCAGATGTTTACTCTTCAAGCCCTGTTTCCTTTTCTACTACTACAGACTTTTGTGGTGTCTTTGGATCTGAAGGATATGTACCTTCATATCCCTATTTACCCTCTTTTCAGAAAGCTTTTATGTTTCTCTGTTTCTTTCTCTCATTTTCAGTTTTCAGTTTTCTGCTTTGCCCTTTGGCTTCTCTACTGCCCCAAAGGTATTCACAACATGATTAGCTCCTGTGATTGCCTTCTGCAGGCTCCAAAGCATTCAGATTTTTCCTTATCTAGATGACCTGTTGATTCATTCACCTTCTCCCAGTTACCTGTTACAGGATCTGATGTTCACCATCTCTCTTCTTCAAAGTTTGGGGTTCACTATCAATTTCCAAAAATCCATCCTGACTCCATCTCAGGATCATGTGTATTGCGGATGGAGGAAGCAGACAGTGCCAATGTTGGCTTCTCTTCCACCTCCAAAAGTTTTGTCATTGACAGCCTTCTTTCATTCTCTTCTACCTCTGACTCCCATTCCAGCCAGAGAGCTTCTTCAGGCCCTGAGATTCATGGCCTCATGTAATCTAGTGATCTCTCTTGCCAGACTGCATATATGGAACCTTCAGTGATACCTCAAGTCAGTTTGGCTGCAGCATTGCCATCTTCTGGATTTCAGTGTACCTTTCCTTCCCTGTCTAAAGAAAGAATTTAATTGGTGGATTCAGCAGTTTGTTCTTGACCCAGGCCTGCCCTTTCAGCCTACAATCTTTTCTCAAAAAACTGTTCACCTATGCCTCAGGCATGAGTTGGGAGGTTTCATGTGGTCATCTAAAACTTCATGGTCTCTGCCCTCCCATCAGAAGTCAGTCCATATGAACATTAACAAGATGAGAGCTCTGATCCTGGATCTTTAGATTTTTCACCCCTTGCTCTCTCCAGGCTCCTTGAAGGTGTACACAGGCAACACTACAGTGATGTGGTATTTCAACAAGTAAGGAGGCACAAAATCTTACCTCCTCTGCAGGATGGCCCTTCAGGCCTGGGAGCTGGCTCTCATTTTTCAGTTAACTTTATAGGCAGTATGCATTCCTTTAGAGCACAATCTAGTGGTGGAGTCTTTGAGCAGGTTCAAAATACAGGCTCACAAATGGGTGCTTCACAGAAATGTGTTTCTGGACAGTGTCTGTTGGGGTATTCCTTAGGTAGATCTTTTTACCTCCCCTCTGAACAGGCAGCTCTCTCTCTTCTGTTCCAGAGTGCAATGCCATCTGTCATGGAAGATGGATGCCTTTTCTTTTCCTTGGAAGGGGCTGTTTCTTTATGCTTTCCATCCTCTTCCTCTACTTCCAAGAGTCCTGCACAAGAGTCCTGCAGAAGATTCAGATGAACTCCTCAAAAATCTTGTTAATGACTCCCTTTTGTCCAAAACAGCACTGGTTCCCCCTCTTAATGCATATTGACTAGGGGCAATCATCACAAGTTACTTAATTGGTTAGACCCCCTCACAAAGGACAAGGGGCCTCTCATCAATCCTCCCTCATCCACTCTTCAGCTGACACTGTGAGTGATAGGGTTTTGATCCCTTTTAGCAACCTCTTTTCTGAGTATGTGCTCATGATTTGACAGGAGGCAGGGAAACCTAGAAATCTTTACAAGTGGAAAGGATTTTCTGTCTGGTGCTATGTTCATAACCAGGAATATTTTTCAGTTGGAGTCCCTTTGGTCCACTTCTATTCATGTGAGTTACTCCCATCTGGCTTGGACTATTCTTCTGTGAAGGCCCATTTGTTAGCCATTTCTGCTTGTCTGCTCTTAAATCCTCCCTTGACTTCTCATTTTAAGGTCAAACAATTTCTTAAAGGTGTACTGCATCTTAGGCCTCCAAGAAAACCTAGTCCTTCTCCTTGGGAACCTGAATTTTGTTTTGGAAAAACTGACTAAGGCTCCTTTTGAGCCTGCAGACTCTGCTTCTTTGCAACATTGTATCTCGAAGACTGTCTTGCTGCTAGCTCATACTTCTGCTTGTACGGCTTCTGAACTTCAGGCCCTTATAGCCATTCCTCCTTGTTTGGTCTTTCACAGTGTCCTTTCATACTAATCCTTCTTTTATGCCCATGGTGGTAAATGAGTTGTCCATGAATCTGTCAGTAAAACTCCTTTCCATCTTCCATTTTCCTCAGTCTGGTAGTGAGAGGGTCTAGTATACATTGAATTTGCACAAACCACTCAGGTACTATTTGGATAAATCTAAGGCCATTCATAAGTCTGACTAGCTTTTTGTTTCTTTTCATCCCAGGACATTGGATTTGGTTGTTTCTAAGCAAACCATCTCCTCCTGGTCATCTAAGTCCATTTGTTATTCATTTCATGGCAGATCTTTGTCTAACTTATGTTAGAGCTCACTCCACTAGGGCTGTTGCCCCTTCTGGTACTTCCTTCAAGGGGTTCAACACCAATTTCATCACTGAAGCTGCTACTTGGTCATCAGTGCATACCTTTACTAATCATTATAAATTGGATATGGTCTCTAGGGCCAGAGCAGGTTTTCATATGGGTTTGTTGTGGGGACTTCACAGCCTTCTACATCCCATTCTGTTTCTTGAGTTTTTTTTTACTCCCCCTATAGAAAAGAAGGGTCTATATTAGAAGACCGAATGTTTAGGTGACTGAACACCTAAACATCGAACTTCTAATATCAAAAGCAAAAAACGGTGAACGTCCGATTTAACGCAGGGAAAGATTTCCCTTGGCTGTTCGCCAGCATTTGCTATTCCCCTACTGTTAAGCGATCTCATAGTTGGTATATTTAGTTGGGGGGGTGTGGGGCACAGCTCCCCAGGTTGGGGGGTGTGGGGCAAAGCCCCCACTTAATTTAGATGTAAGGTAATGTTTTTTGTGTTGTGAACGAGGGACGTGTTTCCCTGGGACATTCGACATTGTGCGGTTTGGTATTAGAAGATTGATGTTTAGGTGTTCGATCACCTAAGCGTTCAGTCTTCTAATATAGACCCAGAAAAGAATGCTGCAGCAGTGATATAGAAGGATATAGTATAGTTGTGTAAAATATTTCCATTACAGTAAATGTTCTTCTCCTCACTGTTGCAGTATTCATTCCCTTCCTTCAGCCCCCTCTTGTTTGTTCTGGATTTTGTTTTGGAGTCCCTTCTGGCTGAAGGTCTCTCCTTTTCTTATGCATTTCTCCTTCTGGATGTGCATAGACTCTTTTGTCCTTTTGGAACTGTTCTTTACTGAGACCATTCAGTTTTGGGTAAATGAGTGCGTACATCACCTTTATACCCTACATCCTATGTGGGGAGCATACGTGTGATGTATGGTACATAGAAGATCGCAAGGCTTTGGAACACTTGTCAAACATTGGACTGTCCTTGGTGGGAAATCCCTATAGTAAAGAATACTTCAGCAGTAAAGAGAATGACATCTACTGTTATGGTAAGATTTTACACAACTGTACTTTCTGCTTCAATCGGAAAAAAATGCCATCTGTTCAAATGGTTTGGAAAGCATTTCAGCAGAAACATAACTTCTACTACTTGAGGTCAGCCAAGTCATTATGAATGTTGACATTAGGATGGATAGTTCACATCCACAATGCCACTGCCAAATACTTAGAGCAAGAGTAAGCCATTGCTGTTGAGGTGTCCACTACAGCAAGATCCAAAACTGTTCAATCTAGAGATGATCTTCTCCTTCATTGAAGTTGAAAACAACTTCACAAAACCAGACTATTCTCATCACAATGTAGTATAAACTGCCTTCATATTGTAATCCTGAGACTCATAATTCTGAATCCAGGAACTACAAAACAAAAACAAAACTACAGGAGAACAGCAAATGTTAAACATCATTGCTGTCCTTGAAAACTGCCCTCTGCAACCCTCAAAGTCAAGGGTTACACTCTCCCCACATGCCCACTGCATATGTATACTAACTCCAAGATTGCCATACTTTGAAAAAAGAGGAATACACTGAGATACAGCATCTGCAGTCTCTATTTTTGTACATTCAGTTTCACTATTCCAGCCTTCACACCTGACTGTCAGACTTTAAATTCTTGCTGTATAAACCGCTTCTAAGAAATAAAAGGAGTCATTAAATCTCCATACCAAGACTGTTCCATAATGTGATTCTCACATTGTTCCCAAAAGAGACTGTGTTCCAGATAATGCATCTGTAGCCACTCCTGATGATAATTATCTACCAGGTTTGTATAAATGATACAGTCATGCAAAGGTATAGATCAAATTGGTGAGGCAGATGATCTGCATCTGGTTATAGCTGTTGGATTCTATAGAGCCTTCCATGTATGATGTTTCACTTTTTGATGATGGACTTTATTTGGTCCTCTAAGGAAAAAGTTTCATGGAGTATGGTGCCAAAATATTAGACCTGGCTAGGAAATATGCTTTACACCAAGGTCCTACACTGTTCAGACTAAAGATGGTCATTATCTTCATATGCACCACTTGTAATTTTAAGAGTAAGTTTAGATAAGTGTTGCACTTTGCACATTACAGAAGAGAAGAGATTACCTTTTTGTTGCATTAAGTATTAAATGTGAGCTAATAAGCTAAGTTTCTGTATTTTTTTCTGCTGTATTGTGTTTTTAGTTGAGCTTAGAAGTGCTGTGTTTTATAATAGGGTGGTCAGTGCTATAGGTAGTTTTGCGTTTTATCTTAGTATTGAACAGTGGTGGACCCAGTACTGATTCTTAAGGTACCTCTGTGTTGGAAATATAAGAAGTAGAGGGTTCCTGCCCCATTTGACTACATATTTTTGTTACCAATGTAGCTTGAAAATCACAGAATGGTTAAGTGATCTAGGTCTGGATCCTTTGTTCTGTTTATTTGCTTATGATATTAAATATTTTGACACCTCTGGGAGCAAACCAGCTACAACTTTTTCTTGCTAGAGATTTTCTTGAATATGTTCTGGAACCCGCGGTGGTGGTGCTGCGATAGCATTGTTGCCTCACATTAATACATTGTCCGGTTCGATTCTCAGCTAGAGCGTCTTCTGCGTGGAGACATGCGTGAATGGACGTACCTTCATTGAAGGTTCTGCATCAGGGCTCGTAACTCGGTACGTAAAAATCAACTACCAATCATTAGCGGACCGGAGTTCCGCTGTGGCGACCCCTAACTGGGAAAAGCCAAAAGACTCAACAACATGTTCTGTGGGTTTTGAAGAAGGTGTGGATAAATTACATTTGTGGTGGTGCTGTCACAATGTAAGGAACCCTTTGTGTTATGGTTAGAAATCTACAAGGGAAAGAGGAAACGCTTGTTAATTTGCTGATTTGGAGTGAAAGAGGAGGAACCATCATGGAATTATGAAGATATAGGCAGGAAGTTCAACAAGGATGGAAGTAGTCATAAGGGTTTAGGAGGGTGGTTGTGCTAGAATTGGTATGGAAGATGACAAGTCAGACCAAAAGACCATGTCTGGAAGATGTTTAGAGGAGAGGTGAGGAAATGAGAAATGAGAAGGTTGACTGGAAGGGGGAAGCTGTAGATAGTGGACAAGTAAATATTTTGGTGGGTTGAAAAGTGAGATGGATTTTAAGGGGCAAAGGGGTGTATTAGATGGAGGAGGTTAAGGACAAATTGTGAGACCATTACTATCATGGAAGGAAGGATGCTGTACTTAGTTTATAATATGCTGACAAATAAGGGGGTTAGCTGGAATGGAGGGACTCTATATTTTTTTATTTAAGAAGTATATAGGAGTAAGGTTAAATAAAATAGATTGTCAGGTTATAATTATGAGGGAAGGGAGCTGTATTTTAGAGTTTTGGGTTAAAAACTTGGGGAAGTGTAAGATATAGGGCATAAAGCATTTTCAGGTTAAAGACAGTGATAATTAATTTACATAGGGAAAAATGGGAATTGTTGGAACAATGCATGCAGAATAATGTTTTAGAGGAGGAATAAGGTTTAAGGGAAGGCAGGAATTGAATGAGCTATGCAATGTTTGAATGACAATGACTGTATAGTAGATTTTATGTAATATATAATGTTTAAAACTGAAAATATGTCAATATTCTTTGTTCTCATTTATATAAATATATTCTTCACTCATTCATTTAATATCTTGCTAATTGATAATATTAACTGATTAGAAGATTCATCCAATGTATATTATTTCATTAAATAATCTGGGCACTTGGCTTTTTCTTTTTCAAAGCAATCAGACCATAATACTAATCCATTCCTAATCCAGTCTAGATGTGGGTGCAATGGGAAAGCACAAAAATTTCCATTTTAATATGAACGGAGTTTTAAAAACATATTTCTTAACTGTTTTAAGAATTGATTTCATATATGCAGAGTTGAAAGACTGAAATGACTTTGCTTCTAAGGTAAATTTTGTTAACCAGATGAAATAATAAACTTATAAGAATTTAGTATTATCTGCTTCTGGATGCTTTTCCATTGAGTAGAGTAAATCAAGTTTATCCAGACTAAAATAGAGTTAAAACTTGCAGCAATACAATAAAATTCTGCATCTGGGAAGTTAATACCACCATATTCCTATAATCTTATATGATTTCTATAAGCAAATCTCGGCTTTTTAGAATACCATAAGAATGAAGTTAACATTTTTTCCATTTTTTATAAATGGTTTTTGACAGGTATTAAAGCTATTCAATGCAATATATATATATATATATATATATATATATATATATATATATATATATATATATATATATAAAATCTTGGATAATATAATCATTTTAATAAGTACTAACCTATCTTCAAAAGCAAAAAAAAAACATTCCATTTTTTAATAAGTAATTCTTCAATTACCTTTTCAAAATTATTAATAATCTTGCTCATATCTTGATATATTTTATTCCTAAATGATTTAGTTATTTTCCTTCTCAGTTATATTTATATTTATCTTATTGCTATTTAGCACTCAATTTAATATTAAAGTTTCAGTTTTATTATTATTAAATTTCAATAATTATGCTTCTTGAAACTTTTCAGTTTCCTTATCCATTTTTTTAAATCTCCTATAGTTAATAAAATATCATCTGCAAAAAGCTGTATTTTAGATTGACAATCTCAATTAATTGAGAATCCAGCAATTTTTCATTTTGTTGTGCTATTAGCTAGGGGTTCAATAACTAATGCACATAATAGAGGTGACAAGATACACCCTTGCTTTGTGCCTTTGTTTAAAGTGAATCCTTAAGAAATTTAAGATCTAATTTTAGCATATTGTTTGTAGTCTCTATACAGTTTTTTATTATTATTATTATTATTCCAATAAACTGCACTGGAAATGCAAATGCTTCTAAAGTTTTAAACAAGTTGTTCCAATCTAAAGAATGAAAAGCTCTCTCGATATCTAAGCTAATTTCTTGTTCATTCCTTTTTCTAAATCTAAGATGGTTAGTACCCTTTTTCTATTACTGTATGTTAATGCGTTGACTGTAAATCCTGTTTGATCTTTATTAATTAATATACTATATGTCTTTGATCTTTATTAAGTAATTTATCTACTAATCGTGTAGGGAAAATGGAAGTAAATATTTTGCAGTCTATATTTAATAATAAAATATGTCTATATGAGGAAACTAACTTATCCTTTCCATGTTTAAGTATAGGTGGGATTACAGTAAATTTCCATGAGGGAGGAATTATTTTGTCACTCTGAATTATCCTGAAAATGTCACTCTGTAAAATATTTAACAGAAGCCATCTAACACTGAAGTTTTACTATTTTCCCTTTTTTAAAGCTTCTTTAAGTTTGTTTATCAAAAGAGATATTTCTTGTTTATTAAGTTTATTAGTAACATTTTTCTTTAAATAATTGTCAATTTTTGTAATCAGCAGGATTATTATTTTTATTTTTATTAAGATACTCATGGAATTTTTTAAAAAAGATTAAGATTTACTCTATATCTGGAGTAAGCGTATTAGTGTGAAGATTTTGGATATTATTGATTTGTGCCCTTTTGCTTGACATCTTACTTCTTTTAGCTAATCTATGTAGATTTCTTGAAGTCATTGCATAACTGTACAATTTTGTTTCTTCTAAAGCTATCTCCACTTTATGCATTAAACTGTTTGATATTTTGTCATTAATTTTTAATGACCTCAGTATTAGCTAGTTTCTTTAATTGTTGTTCAAACCTCGCTTTGTTTACTTCATCTTGTACTTCTAATGCCTCTTTATACTACTCTTTCATTTTATTACTAATCCATCTTCCCAGTCTATCTTTATTATGCATTTTAAGGAGTCCTATAGCATGACTTTACTGACCTGACCATTATCATTCAGAGATAAAAAAAAATATTGATTTATTCCTTAAGGTAACTCTTAATCTCTTTTAATATCATCATATATATTGTGATTCTATAAATAATCTGAAATTTCCTTATATTCATTACTATATTAATACATAGTGTATTATGATCAGATAAAGGACAATAAATAGTTTTAAAATAACTCACTTGATTAAGTAAATCTGTAGTGGCATCAATCCTATCAATTCTAGTTTGCATCCCATGGGCATAAGAATAATGAGTGCAGAACAATGACTTATCTTCTGCTTTTACTAGTAAATCAACTAAATTATTATTACTAATCTGTCTAGTTACTGATTTAGTTGATGCCAGTATGTTAGCTTTCTTCTGATCACTGGCATATTTTATACTAGATATGCAGTTAAAACCCCCTTCTAAAGTTAAACTACCCTTCCAATGACTTTATAGTAAATTTAAGTGATCTTTAGCCACTCTGGCATCTCTTCCATGGATCCAGTAAAAGTTAGCTAATGTACACTGGTTGCCATTATATTTAATATTACAAATATATACATTCCTTTGAGATCATCAATGAATTATATGACCTTAGGCATTACAGTAGATTTTCTCCAAAGTATAGCAGTTCCTCTCCTCTTTTGATAAATGAAGCAGGTGATAACATTTCATAACCTATGTTATTTAAATATTGTACATCTTTATGCATCAAGTGAGTCATTTGGAAGAATATGATGCCCTGTCTATTTAATTTTAGATATCTCATTAATGATTCCTTTTATTGCCATTATTTAACCAATTTACATTAATAGATAATAGATTAAAACTATCCACAGTGTGTATTTAAAAAGATTTATTTTCAAAGAGAGTATGACACAGTTATCCACCATATTAATTTAACTATATATAAGATTCTAATGCATTCCTCTAACACTATTTAAACATTCTATATTTTTAATTCTTCCTTTCTAAAAGCTAAAGTACTAAAACACCAAAAACAAAGATAAGTCTACAACTGTAACTGTATATATTGCTAATATCACACAGCCTACCATTGATACCAATGTTTCTAGTTTGCCTATCAAATAGACAAACTACTATATATTGCTGTAACTACCAATGCTCAAAAATTCATCAAAAATCTAGCCGAAAGCTACTGTGACTTACAAATAATTAATATAATATCATATATAGGTCAAAATAGTAAGAGACTATTAATTTGCCATTTAAAATATTCCCCCATTACTACATAAAAGTTTAATAATCATTTTCTATTAATCACAAATATTAAATAATCCAACAAACTGTATATTATATATCTATTTATGTAATAACAATATAAAATATCCATTAAATATTCCTAAATTATTCACTCATTCAACATTATTATAACTAGATCTCGAAATAAATAAGTATAACAGAGTGGGACCTAAATAGATAAAGACATCTGTAAACTTATAGGTGACAGGTAATCTTATCATACTAAACTGTAATACAAAAGAGAAATCAATGCACATATATATATTTAATGGCATTCTCTTAAAAGAAGTATTTTTTAACATTTAGAAACATATTTATGTTTAGCTAAAGTAAATATATATAGTCTTTCACTGTAAATTTAATAAAACAGTAAAACTAACCATTTATATTTCTCATCATGAAAATGCTTTAGCTTAAAATATGAATACATACTTACATATATTTTGAAGTTTAAAGTCTGGTACAAACTTTTTTAACTTAAAGGGCAAATCCATTGCTTCAGAAAATATCAGAGAATGAAAAGAAGTCACTTGTTTTTAGGGTTTTTAGTTTTAGAAGCATTTTTTTCTGGAATTAAATGCACCCTGTCTCTTCATTGATATACTGTTTCACTCCATTTCTTCCAAATTATTAAAGATTTTATTGCTGTTAACAAAATTGAATGCCTCCACCAGTGTGTTAAATATCTTTTTTCAGAAATAAATAATTTGATATTTGCAGGAAACACCAAAGTAGCTTTAATATTGTTATTTTTATGTTCCTTTACCAGTGGTAAACAGGATTTCTTTTACTTATTTCTTTACTAGAATAATCATTGTCAAATAACACACCTATTTTATTAGTTGAGCTAGACCATGTAGTTTTTAATATTTGATCTTTTTCTAAGCTAGACATAAAGTTCACTAAAATGCAACATGGTGGTGGGTTGTCCTTCTTAGAATGTGCTCTCAGGGATTTATGTGCCCTATCAATTCCAAAAAATAAACTTTGTGGTAGATTTACTGTGTTATGTAGCCATGTAGCTAAAAAGTTTATTGTATTGCCTCCCTCATTCTTTCCAGGTACACCACAGATTCTAATGTTATTTTTTCTCAGTCTGTTTACTAAATAAGGTTTTCTATGAGCCAGTTGTTTTTTTTTAAAGAAATTTACTCTGAGACTCACATTCAGTTATTCTTCCTTTATTATCATTTAAAGTGTCTTTCATACTGCTGATTTGTGTACTTTATTGTTTCATACAAATTTTAAATGTTCCATCTTCTTTGAAACTTTCTAATTTGGTATACAGTTTGTCTATTTTAAGCAATGCATCCTATGTAGTAGATAGTATTGACTAGCTGTCTTTTTTAACACAAGAATCCATTTCTTGAGTGGCTTGTGTTGAAGTCTCTTCTCTCTTAACTAAGCAGTTGAAATTCTACAGAAAAATTATAGCTTTTGAAGAACTTGAAGCTATTAACCTTTTCTCTGACTATTAGTGAATAAAATTAGCTAACAAGTATCTCCACATTTTAGTTTTTTGATTATATTTTCTGTCAAGAGAAAGGTTTTCAGTCATAGAGCTTTCACCATTTGCTGTTCTCATTTAGCTATATTTGCCACCATTAATATAATTCTTGTTTTAAAAACAGAAAATGCTAATTAGAGTTGACTTCAGAAGGAAATCTATAGAATTGTACTTAGAATGTAGGAACTAGATTTCCTGCTTTATTCCCATTTTGCTACATTTTGTCATATTTTATTTCATGAGCATGAACCATCAGTTTTTAAGAATGCACTATAGATTCCATTGCAAGTTCGCTTAAACTGAAACACAAAAACATTGCAATGTGGCCTAGTATCATGTGAAAAGTTTACCTAGATTGTCAGTTTGCCTCATCAAAGAATATATTATATGGTTTATATATGTATGCATGTATTGTATTAAATGTTTTATTCTTATAATTAATAAACAGTATTGTAGAAAATATGCTATGTGAGTTTTAAGAGAGTCATGTTAAGTACAAAAACTATAGACAGCCATGCTGACTGTTGGTAGAAGTTTGAAGACATGTATATGTGGAGAAAGATGCTGATGTGCTCTAAAGTTTGGGATAGGATTTTTAGCATGACTGTTGTCTTAAGTTGTTGCATTTTACAAAGGTATTCCTTTCCAAATTTCTGAGACAATGTCATCTCTAGTGATTCTGTACAGTAGTTTTATCAAAAGAGACTACTAAAAATGAGGAAGCCTATTTAATGTATTTTTACAAGTCCACCAGATCCTGCTGTTCCTGATATTTTAGTTTTCTGTAGTGTAGTATTTAAATGTGCTGATTTTCTTAAACCTAAAGGAACATATTGTGTTAAAGTCAAAAGCTGTGGAAAATCTTGCTGTGTTGCAGTTTCATAGTAATTATGGGGGACAGTGATGGATTCCTTGCTGGACTGATGTGGAATGAAGAATGATTAGATGAGTTTCTGGGTTAAGAGTTTTGTTTATTTTATTCTAAAAAAGTATTTGGTAAGGTTCACAATAGATAATTGCAGTCAAAGATGTTTTGTTATCATTTTAAGGAGTTTTTTTTTTTCCGCATACATTTCTTAGTGTTTTGTACTTTTCTAGGCAAGGTTGGAATTTTTTTAGTATATGTGTGCCAGTCTTTCTTCCTTTCTGTAAGCTGATCTGATATCCAAGGTCAAGATGTAATTTTAATTTTGAAGATTTTGGTGGTTGCTACACTTTCTAATATATTAATTACTGTACACTGTATGTAGGTAGCAGCTTCAGTAATATTAGGCAACAAGTCTAGCTGTCTGTAGTCATTGTGAGAAGGAGCTGGTTTAAGTATTCTTGGTTAATTTCTTGTTGCTATGCAAAGCAGTGCTCATATTACCCATTTCTGTGCTTAAGCCAGTCAACTCCTGCATTTGCATATACCTTCTGCTGTACCACATATCAAGCTGTTTGTTATAGGTTTAGGGATATCATAATTATAGTACTGCCATCTCAGAAACTCACCTAAGATGCATTTCCCTACCCGCCTTAAGTTTCCTGTCTTTCTTTGATATTACTACTTGTGGGAATATGCCTTCTTTGCCCCAGATCAGACAAACTTAGAGAAGAGAACAACATATAAAAATAACAGAAAACTCATCTTCTCTGTTTTCTCTGAATCCCAGATGCTTAAAACAAAGCACATAATCTGTGACAAAGTAATTCTGATGTTCTAAAATATTGATTGAGTAAGACAAGCTATACTGAAGTTATGAAGTTTTCACACACAATCAGACACCATGCACCCAGCTGTTATGTTCCACATTTCTAGAGTTATTTTATTTATTTATTGATATTTTATTACCAGGAAAGTATGACTGGGTAATAAACAATTTTCAGCAGAGGCCCAAGGAGAAAAGCTATTTGTTAGCTCCGAAGAAGTTCACAAATACATAAATATTCAGGTTGGTGAGTTTGTTATTTTAATACATTTGAAAGACAACTAGTCTCCCTTTGCAATCACTTTAAATAAAAAATAAAATAACAAACTAAGCAAAACAAAGAAAAAAACATAAACCTTAGTAATACCATGGAGCATAATTTGTCAGATTAGAAGTACTGTTAAAGAATACGTTATTTTGGAAGGTAAGGGGCTGGGTTGGGGTTAGAAGCAGGAGCATGTGTCTACTTAAGTGTAGGAAAAACAAAGGAACTGTATACATGGTACACAAAATGATGACTATATTCTCTCCATTTTTTGAATAATTAAATAAGTAATCTCTTACTTCTTCAGCATCTGCAGTCACAATTTCTTTGTGAGTCTTTCCTACTCAACAAACAAATAAACAAGAGAGGTTCAAAATCCTGGCAGAATTCTGTCAGGAAGTGGTCACCAGAACAAGACCCTTTCTGAGAGCTCTGAGAACATAATGCCTAAGATTAGTCTGATTCCACAGGCAAGGCTTCCTATTAGAAGAACACACTGGGATCTGGAAAATCTTTGAAAACAATATGTAGATCCCCTGGGTATGACAAGTCTTATGGCATTCCTGTCAGTGTTCAGATACAACAAACTCATTCATTGCAATGGTTTATTTCTATCATCCAAAATTCAATATCTACCAGTATATTCTCCAAATTATGCTTGAGGAGCTCACTTCAGTAATCTGACCTTGCAAGACATCTGGTCTCAATAGGAAAAAAGTCTTCACATCAATCTAAAAGTGATGAAAGCAGTGATTATGACCTGGACAACCTAATATTATGATTTTCAGTCAGGTCAGTATTAAATCATTACCAGCAGCATTACAGTGATGCAAAACTTAAACAAATAATAACGGACCAGATGTTTCCAACTTCACAAAGAGATAATCCAGAATTGTTTGTGCTTTAAAACAGCAGTTTCTTTAGAACTCAGTGTCTAGCTGACTTAAAAGAAGTCAAGTAGTTTAATTCGAGAAAATGTTACATTTATATGTAGAAGAGGAGTACCTGTGTCATAAGGTCTGGATCTATTGCACTATCCTGTATTCAACTTATCAGACAATTTAGGCAATTATTTGATTCATTTGGATTTGTCTTATTCACTGAATAAAGTTCATGTCTCAGCAAAGTTCATGGGTCATGGAGCTGAAATAAGGATATAGGTGATCTCTAGACCCTTGATCCGATACAGTTTGGTTTTGTCAAAGGCAGGTCATGCCTGTTAAATCTGACGGACTTCTTCAAAAATGTCACCGGTGCCATAAACAAAGGCAAATCTGTGCATACAGCCTACCTTGACTTAGCCATGGCCTTCAACACAATCCCACATTCGAGCATCATTGATAAATTCTCCCAGTTCAATAACAACCTTTATGTCATTAGGTTGGTTGTTAAATGGCTCACTGATAGATCACACTCAGTCAAAATTGGGGACTTTACCTCAACCAGCAGACCTGCCACCAGTGGGGTTCCACAGGGGTCAATGCTGGGTCCCCTATTGTTTGGAATATTCTTCTTAGAAGTTCAGGCCAAAACAGAGAGGCTGTGGCTGACTAAGTTTGCTGACAATTGCAAATTAGGTGCAATCACTGAATCCCCAAACAATGTCAATATAATTCAAGATGGACTTACACAAATCAGTGACTGGTCCCAAAGCCATGGACTCAAACTCAGTGCTAAAAAATACATCATCATCCCCTTTGGTAAAAACAATATTCCTGCAGACTATCATATAAATAATAATAGTGTCAATGACAACTCAGTGAGAGACTTGGGAACACAAGTTGACTGTAGCATAAACTTTGACCACCATCTGTCTACTGCGGTAAGGAAGGCATTCTACTTTCCACACCTCATTATCAAAGGCATTGCCTCAAGAGTGAAAGCGGTCATAACACCCCTATACTCGACCCTCATCAGGCCAGTAGTTGAGTACAATTCTCCCTTTGGTATGTAACTTACTATGTACCTGCAGCAACTTGAGAGACCTCAGAGATTTCTAACCAAGAAAATTCAGGGTCTCCAGCACATCATATATAGACAGACTGAAGTCATTGTCACTGTACTCAATAGCATACAGACTACTTAGAGGAAACTGGTGCCTGACCTGCAGAGCAATCTCATATCTAAATCTAATGGAAATGCTGAACATTTGCAAGTCAAATGGGACAAGGGTCACCTGCTGCAGGGACCTTAACTTGGCCTACGACATAAATAGGACCTGATATGTCTCTCACAGGTTGCAACTCCTCTGGGATAGGCTACCAATTCACATCAAACAAAGCCCCTCTATGACCCTGTTTAAGCATAGCCTGGATGACTGGATGGGAAACCATAAATCCCTGCCAGGGATTTCACCTATGACCATCCTAGATATGAGCAGTCATTGCTAACTAAGATCTCGAGTTTAGGCAAGATCCTTTATATTGGGTTTCTCTAGTATTATATTGGGTACACACGGCAAGGCTTAAAAAGACCATCGGGTCAATAGTCCAGTAACCACCTATGAATCTATAACCTATATTTTTTTTGCTTAACAGCATTTCCACAAATTACCATGAGCCAGCTCTTAAGACCATTCTTAAAGGAATTGTCACTTAATAAATGCAAAGAGACATATCTATCTCCTTTGGGGTGTGAAATTTATGTTTCAATGGCATTGTTGCCATTCCAATGAGTAAATACAGTAGATTTAAAATACTTTTTGTAGTTACTGATATATCTGGTAGGAGGTTTGAGTTTGAAGTTCTCAGATGGAAACTAGTTTTCAAATCAGAAAGGTGTCATGACAACAAATCCATCTTTTATGCCAAATACTACATCAGCAGTAACTCACAGTCAAACTATACAACTGGTAGCTTTTTACCTAAAATATAGGATATTCTAATGGACTGTGAAAATTGTCACTTTTTTATTTCCTTAAGAAAGGAAAAGAATATCCATCAGTCAGTAAGTAGATTTTGCTATGACAAGTATTGATAAACCTCTGTAAGGTACAATAAGACCACACCCTACTAGCCAGCTGATAAACTGATAGCAAATTTCATAACTGTTTCTGCATATCAATGCAAAACACTAAAAGTCGGAGGTAAAGCCAATGAATAGTATAGTATTTGGCATGACTTTGATACAGGGATCTTGTCACTTTCCACCTACCGTGGGTATCCTGCTATTGCTTGAGAATCTCCCCAAATGTTTTGATTCACTGTTACAGTTGTCCACCCTAAAAAGACAGTCCTGTTGTGGCTAACATATCTACATGATAGTAGACCTCAAGCAGCAGGCACAGTAATAGCAAAGTTACCCTGCCTCCATCCATTTCAGAATAGTGTACATTGTTTTATTAGGTATGTAATAGTAGTAATAATAGTAATAATAATAATAATAATAATAATAATAATAATAATAATAATAATAATAACATGGCATACTGCAATTTCAAACCCCTATAAGAACCAAAAGAAGCTTGAATAACAGAAAATAGCTACTAATGGTACTGGCTGTCTGTGAGTGCTTCATGCACTGATGGGGGTTCCCTGAATGTTGGTGTAAGACAAGCACTGCTCTTCATACAGATAACAGAACAAATCACGATAGTTGACAAGAACAGGAAATATGTAAGAATGCAGTGCCAAATATTAGTCCCTGATGATCTGCTGTTATGGAAAGTATTTCAGCTGCAATTAAGATTACATTGGTTATTTTTTAGAAATGTAGCAGTACATCAACTCATTTCAGACCTTTGCTTTAAAACTACATAGGAAATATAGTGTTCCATCCCTAAAGCCAGTTGTCTGTCAAAATGTTAGTGTTTGCTTGCTTGCTTTCTCCTTTTGGTTCAGCTAAAACTGCATGATCTGACTATAAATCTTGCCAGTACCACAGTTGATATAGCCATTCATTTAATTCTTACCATATCTTCTTCATCTTTCTTTTTTGTTTCTATCTTAGATTATTTCCACAGTAACTATTTTGTGCACCATGCTTTTATATCTGATTACTTACACAGAAGCTGTTGTACATGCTTGAGTGAAGTAAATATTCTGACCCACAAAATTACTGGCACATATTTAAGGTAATTGTCTGATTGTTATACCATTGATCCTGTATCAGGGGTAACATACATTGCAGGCCTAGCAGGGAAGGTAGACATTAGTATTTTAAAAATGGCATCTTATATTGTATGTCAGTTGGTGTGGATAGGGAGGGGCAGGAAGGAGAGACAGTGCCTGTCCACCCTCAGCTGTAGGACAGAAGTATAAGTAAGGACATAAAGGGCACTGTCATGTGGAGCATAGGCATACAATGATGTATATGTGTATTGTGTTAGCAGCAGCACATGTCCATGTCATTAACATTGCCACCTATCCTGTATGTTCCGACTACCCGAAAATCTCTACAAACAGAATGCTGGAGTTTGTAAAAATGCAGACTCGAATGATCATTTTTAATTGAAAAGAATCACCAGCATGATGCTGGGACTTCCTAAAAAAGGGAGAAAAACAAAATAAGGAATCTCACTTCTTAATGATATATGCAGTGACATCACAAAATGGGTGGGGAAGTGGATGGGTGAGTGGAGAAATGGGTCGAGAGAGGCAGAGCTGTGAGTAGTGCAAGGGTTCTGAGTTTTGGTCCAATTTTCACCACATAGAAATGTGGCAACCCTAAATGCCATAAAAAAGGTAGGGAGAAATAAACGATGCTTTAGTGAACCAGTTTCCCAATTGTGAGACTATCCCATGGACCTCAACTACCGGAGGTTTAAGATATTAAAGAGTGAAAACCTTAGCGCATATAGGGCTCTCCTACAGTTTTTACTAAATGGTTTGTCTGTGTGACCTTTTTGCTCTTTGGTTTGGATTTTATTTGGGATATTTTGCAGGCACCCTAATGTTTATGGACACTGGGCTTGATTTTAAATACTGTGTTTCTAAAGTATGCCCAACAGTTCACTTACATTGTACTGGCAAAGTTAAAAAAGGCCAAAACATGCATGTCACCAGCTAGTGGAGGGTTGACTTTATTAGCCTGAATGTTTCCATAAAGACTTAAAGATTGAAAAGTCATGGGCGTTCAGAAGCTCTGTAGCTGAAACACTGGCATGTTCTTAAGGTTTCATTTGCATATATTGCATGGGCTTCTATTACAGGAGGTTTAAGGTGTTACACAGTGAAGAACTTAGCTTGGCCGGGTCTTTCTTGCACTTTTTGCTAGATTATTTGTTTGACCATTTACCCCTTGGTTTGGGTAGTATTATACTTTCACATACACAAACAAGGCCATGGTCTACTGTAAGTTTTTTTTTTTTAATTTTACAAAGGATGTCTTGTTAATGGCAGTCTTCACCTTTTATGATAGTAAGTAATATTTTGATAAATGGTTGTAATTATGTATATATAGAGTGGTAAGCAATAGCAAGGGATGCCAAGGCAGTAAGCAAATCTGAAGAAGACCTCACATTTACAATACTGGATGAAAACTAAAACAGCAGAAATACAAACACTGTTCTTTATAATCCTTAGCTGTGGTATTCACTCATTACATATGTAGCCATCATCACATAATAGTTGTTTGAAGGTCATTGTTCATGACAGCCTCTTTTGATGTCACACACAAATGCTACCCTGTAATTATCCATTTATTTCATCCCACGAGCTTAAACGTAATTGCTAGTAATTTGTATTGTAGCTTAATGCCACATATATTCTTCCTGTTAATAAACATTTTTTTAATAATTTTCTTGCAAAATCACCACCCACTATACTTGCTTTTAATATTGATTAACAGGATGTTCTAAAACCTCCTCTGCGCCATCTATTTTTGAAGACAATGATGTTTCAGTTAACAAGATAATATGAAAACTCTATAGCACCTCCCACATACTGTGTATAATTCAGAAAACAGTGCATTCATAAGTGCAGCACATTGTCAGTAGGCTACATTATAACATAACTGGTCCATATGACAGCTGTTGGAAGCAAAAATGTAACAGTATTTGCATCTTCTTTCTGCCAGATTATAACTATTTTTCTAGGACTGACCAACCTCGCTATGCTATTTCAGTCGCCTCTGGTACATTTGCTGAAGGGCACTGCTTTTTGTAATGTCCCAGTTATTGTGGCGGAGCTGATAAGTTGTTATAAGGCACAGATTGCAGTATACTGCATATTTTGTACAGGACCTTATTTTTGTTGCTCTCATGTCTGTTACAGTGCAGCTTATAAAGCAAGCTAGAGAAATGGTCATTGAGAGCATCTGCTTCCTGGAGGGCTCAGCAGTGAAAGAATCTGATAGGTTTCTCTGACTCATATAACTGAAAACGTTTTCTGACTGGAAGCTAAAATGTGAATTAAATGAAGATAAGCTCACACAAGCATGTTTTTATGTAATCCATATTCATTGCATAAGATACATACAAATAAAATCTTAAATGATCAATAAGGTTATACATTCTCTCATGCACTTTAACATGGTTATCTTAAAACAACATTACTGTGACAAGACAAACTTCTAGTGTAATTTGTGATGTCAGATTACTGTATATGAAGAAATAATTAGTCAGAGCTATGAGTCTTTGTGCAGACCGGTTTCTTTTTTCGCTGACAATGCTTTGTTTGTAGCATCTTTGAAATGTCTGTAGAGATTTGTGAGAGCACTGGTTTCCATAGAAACAGAGTAGGATGTGTAAGCATTAGAAATGCATACTTAATGGCAAACAGATTTCTGCAGTTACAGAGCTGGTCACCAAAAGGGAATATGTTATCTAAAATGTTAAATAAATTTCTTGGCTGAAACAGAGTGCTACAACCTTGACATACACTTGCTATACAGGCAGATGAAGTCTCTTCTTTATGAGCATCAGGCAAGGCAGTACAATTGGATAAGTCTTTTGTTTCTGTAGTAACTTTCTGAGCATGTGTTTATTACAGAAAGTATAGCAATATGGGCAACTGCAAATTATCAGTTTTTATGAAAAATTCATTAGTAGACAGTAGTATGCATCATTCTCCCACAGTAACCCCCACACTCCTGGCAGACCAGGATATGTTGCATGCTTGTTGATATATTTTTTATTATTATTATTTTTTTGTAATTCATAGTTGGCAGGTTGTGGCTGATCTGCTGTTACAAACTGGCTCACCCGAAGTATGTCCTGTCCTCGTGTTATGCTGCTTTACCTAGGTGCCATTAACCTCTCCAGAATTGGGTTTCTAGCTGGCCAGGCAGGCAACAATGAACTTGGGGGAAGAATGGACCTGGGAAGCCCTAGTGTTGTACTCTGTGGTTTAACTTTGATGTGATACATTGAAGCTCTACCCCCAACAGACAACTGTAAGCCATCAGGCATGGTTTCCCAGGTATGGACCTGCTCTCCCCTCAAGGAAGAACCAAGCCTCTGGGTCCCACCTGTCTCCTAGTCCAGGTTCTGTTTTCATCTCTGGCCTCCAGCAGAGCTGCAGGAATGTCCGGCTGCATCAGTACATAATCCCAGAACCTCCCTCTGAAGACGGGTGTGCAGGTGCAGCCTCCTTTTCCCTGACAGCTGCTTCAGATGGCTTGGCAAGTAATGGAATCCAGGTCCCCTTAGCTGTAGTTATTTCTATACTTGGAATCATGTTTTTTTGTTACTTTAGAGCTAACATTATTTCCTGTATTGCTACTTCCCTGAAGTTCTCCGATGTAAATCCAAAAGACAAAGCCCAATTCTGGCTCTGTAGCATAGAGGCACTCTCCATGGCTATGTCGCAGGTGAAATGGATTCAAATAGTGGCACTGGTCCTGGAAGAGCTGGCATGGCAGTACAGGTGTGAGTGGCCACTGACCACCCATCCATTGTGGGCATAAGGGGAGAAAACCTGTCACAAGAGTCTCATTTGGGGGAGGCTTGGAAATATAGTTTCTTTACTAGTGATTACTAGGGAGTCTGCCAAAGAGTGCATAATACCTCAGCTGAAGATCATAAGAGTGTAGAAACATGCATTCACACTTCCTCAGAGCAAGGGAGATTTATTGTGCTTTCTGATCACTGGACAGAAGGTTAGAAATATGTATTAAAATAAAAATATCCTAACTCGTGGTTAATAACACAGTATCCAGCTTGCACCCAGACAGTCAGAATTAATAAGCATTTTAACTTGCAGATTTCATGATTCAGCAAATTCAGCTTCCTTTTAGAACAAAAGGAGGAGCATATATACTGGTGTTGACATGCTTCAGGTAAACCATGACTTAAAGGTATTGGAAAAATGAAAAGAACTCTCACAAGCATTAGTGTGAAGAAAAAGCTATCATCCAAATTCAGGTACTGTCTTCCTGCATCCCCGTGTATGTGTGTTTGTGGGGGAAGAGTCTGTTCCCCTACAGTTATTTTATTTATTTATATATTTGTTGACAGGGTAAGTGCATTGGTCTAAAGTTCTTGTGCGGCCAAGGAATGACAGTAATGCATAATAAATGTAGAATGCATGTAACAATGGTAATAAAAGTATACATTACAATGCTAACAACCACTATTAAATACATGTATGCATTACATTGGTAACAATCACAAACGAATGTTGCAATAAGGAAAAAAATGCAGTGATAGCAGTCACAACCCAATGCTGGAATATGAAACAAATATATATAATAAGATCTAAACGGTAGCAATAGTAGATAACGACATAGGCATTAATCAATATAGACTATAACGATTAAGAGATGGGATATGAAGGAGGATTACAATGAAATACATACCTAAGGGTCCGGACGTTCTCTAATGTAAGGTGGAAAGAAAGAGAGAGTAATGCAGTGTTACAAGACTTCAAGGTTAGAAAAGCAGTAGATTAGCCGTTATTGCCAAAACAGGGACACATACAAATATAGTAGCACTGACGTCACTCAACACTATGGAAAAGGCCAATTCCCCTTACTCTACTGTCATCCAGACTCAGCAAAGTAAAATACTGTCAGTTATGTTCTTTAGCACTATAAGTGAAATTATGAACCGACCATTCCTCTTCATTTACACTACAATCTCCAACAGAATCCACAGTCATTTTAAGTGCTTCAGTGTAAAACAAATTGATGGATTGCATTCCGACAAAAAACAGGACTACAAGACTCCCTGCCAGAGAGGATTCAAAAAATGTTAGCATAGTGAGTGTAGCTGAATAGGGATGTAACTCTCTAAAAGCAGAGCTCTGCATTTACTAAGCTGTTCTGGCACAGGTAGGTCACACAGGTACACAGTTTGGGCAGATACAGAGTGATATTATTCATTTTATTTATTTATTTATTTATTGTCTTTTGTTTACCAGGAAAGTAAAACTGGGCCCAAGTCCCATCCTCAGCGGAGGCCTGCAGAGAAAAGCTCCACATAAAATATATATTTACAATGAACAAAAATAAAAATTAAATATTTTCAACCCTACTTTGCAGGTAGTATTAAGATAAATAATAAAGACATTTATCATATACTTTAAAAATTATATTATATTTACATAAGTCAAAGATATGTTATTATGAACAGCGGGGAGGATACAAGAACAATGATAAGGCACATAGGTTCACTGTAAGTATATTAACATTTATAAGGTAGGACATCACTAGAGCAAGAACAGAAACAACAGAGAAGGAGGAAGGGTGTCAGCAATAATAATTGAGAAAAACATAAGTAGAAAACGTTTTTGATAGTGGAGAGGTTGAGATAAGAGTAGACTGGTAAGGCAGGGCTATTAGTAGGACAGAATTAAGTATATAGGCTTGTTGGTATACCAGTAGTGGAGAGAGAAGAGAAAGAGACAGGGGGGAGAAGAAATGTAAAAGATTCAGGATGATTGACAGAGAGACTGGCAATAGAAGAGAAACAGAAACATGGTTTAATCAGGATGGGAGCATGAGCATAACCTTGAGGAAGTTAGGTATTGTTTTAAGCTGTATTTGAAATGTGTGGTAATGTTGTCTTGTTTTAGGGTGGGTGGGATGAAGTTCCAGTGCTTAGCAACATAAGCTGAGTAAAGTGAGTTGCCTGCGCTGTTATGAGACATGGTCCTGGTCAGGAGGTATTTGTTCTATGAGTGGAAATTCCTAGGAGGGAAGCAGTATCTGGGAATCTTTTGTAACGATGGGCAGGCGTCTAGTTTGTGTATTATGTTGTGGGCACTAAGCAGTCGGGAGTAGGTAAGGTAATTAGGTAATTCAAACCAGTGTAGGTGCTTCAGTGCTAAGCAGTAGTGACTGGTTTGGTAAGATGGATGCAAACTTTGCTATTTTATTGTAGCAAACCTCTAGTTTATTTTTACAGTGGAGTAAAGGTCAGTCAGAAAGGGTGCTATGCAGACAGGTGAAGGAAGAAGATATGATGCTGCTAAAGAATTCCTAGAGTAGTCAGTGAGAAAGGGTTTGTTTCTGTAGAGGAAGCCCAACATTTGGTGAGTTTTCTTGATGGCTTGAGTGGTGTGTTAATCATATTTTAAGATACCAATTAAAATACCAAGAATCTTTGTGTTGGAAACTGTTTCAATTGAGGTATTATTTGCTGATGTGAAGTTGAAGGATTGTTTCTGAGCTGACAGAGATTTGGTTAAAAACAGCATTAATTTAAAAGCAGTTGGTAGTCATCTAGCCAGGCCTCAACTTAGGAAAGGGAGTCCTGGGTTATCTTGTGGAGTAGCAGTAGATTTGGTGCAGGGCTTATGAGGATGACATCATCAGCATATTGTACTGTGGAGGCTTCTTTGGTAGAGTTGTGAAGATTATTAGTGAACACCTTGAATAGTAAAGTGCCTAGACTAGATCCCTGAGGTATGCCAGCAGACACAGACAGAAAGGGGAAGAGATCTCATTTCCATTTTACAGCCTGAACTCTGTTGGTGAGATAACTATGGAACCAGTTATGAGATGAATGGGGGAGTCCTAGGGAGAATAGTTCATAGAGCAGGCATTGTTGTGAAACCGTCAAATGCTTTCCACGTGTCTAAGAAGAAGGAAGATACTAGGATGACGGTGCTTCTATAAGAGTTTATGATTTTGGTAAAACTGAGCAGAACAGTAGTGGTGCTGTGCTAAGGTCTTTAACCATAGTGAGTATTGGAGAAAATATTTTTTTCTGAAAATGTAAATGGAGTTGGCAAGGATTGCATTTTTCTAATATTTTGGAGAGTGGAGATAGAATGGCTACAGGTCACTAAATGGAGAGGCTGGTGGATGTTCACCTTAATGTAGAGGCATGATGTGAGATATTTTCCAGATGTCAGGGATGTAGCTTTCTGTAATCAATCAGTTTGTGAGTATACTTACAGGGTATGGTATAGCATCTGCAGATATTCTGAGATATTCTGGTGGCAGATTCTCAGGAGATGCTTTGGAATTTTTTAGCTTTATGAGGTGGCTTTGATAAAAGAGGTAGATACTGGTTGGAAGGAGAAAGGATTTTGGTGGTGATTAGTACTGTTTGGGATAGTGAGGCTGGAGGGCGGTTTGTTAAGTAGGGAGGGACAGAGTGTATGAAAAGTGTGTGTTGAATTTGGTAGGAATAGGGACTAAGTGGACAGTGGTAGTTGGTAAAGGAGTTGTAGTTTGGCATGGGTGTAATCGTCTTTTGATTGCATTCCAGAAAAGCTTAGGGTTCTGTTGGTGGTTGTCTTAGAGCTTGGAAAAGCATTTATTTTTGTCTGATCTGATTTTTTTGTGTATCTTCAAAGTGGAGACCTGTAAACATGGGTTAATAGACAAAAGGAGGAAAGTCTTCTTCTACTTGGAAATAAAATCATTCAGAAGGTGAATTTATTATCAGAAAGGGGCAGAGAGGTTAGGCTAATGTGCCACAGATGCCGACAGTTTCTTTAATAAGCTTCCTTTGCTATGAGCATTGATGGAAGTATACTGCTTAGATGCAAAGATACAATGATAGTGATAGAAGCATGGTGTTCAGAAAAACATGAGTGAAAAGTTAAAGTGCCACGATTTGCTCTATGAGGAGAAGCTGGAGAGGTTTCACTGGTAACCACCATGAAAAACATCTCCAAAGCTAACTTTGGACTCCTAAAAACAGAGGTGGCCAACTTCACGGCACCCATGCAAATGGAGAATATTTGCATGACTGCCGAATCATACACCAATGCACTGTATGAACACATACACAAATGCATGGATCTTGCCATACCCAATAGAACCAAGATGCTCTCTTCAAAAAAAAAGCAAGCCAATCTGGTGGTCCCCTGCCATAAACAAGAAACTGATGCAGAATAAGGTGAAGTCCCAAGATTGGAAAAACTCCCTTATCAGCCTCAACAAAAAGTTGAGATCCCTCATCAAATCCACTAAAGCTAGCTATGAAAACAGAATTGCAACAGATAGTAAAGACAACCACAAGGCTTTCTATAGTTATGTAAAGAATCTCCATGGCAATACCCAGATTTGCTCTGAGCTACTGCACAATGGTACCTCCAATACCGAGCCAACAGATATTGCCAATATACTGGCTGACAGATTCAGTGCCAGCTTTACCCTTCTCTCCCCCTTAAAGGACCAATCACAGTACCAGCAGATTGCCAGGCACCCAATATTACTACTGCACAGGTTAAAACACCACTGTCCAAGGCCAAGAATACAGCTTCTATGGGACCTGACAATATCCCTGGCTGTGTTCTACATGAACTACAGAGTGAACTGGCACCTCACCTGTGTGCCCTGTTCAATCACAGCCTCACCTCAGGCTTTGTCCCTACCAAATTGCACACTGCTACAGTCATCCCTCTCCACAAAGAAGGATTGACTACAGACCCTACAATCTCCACATTAGCCTGACAAGTCTGATATGCAAAGCTGTGGAATGCATCATCATGGATCTAATAAACAAGGATATAGGGAAGCTCCAAACTCTGGATCCCACACGGTTTGGTTTTGTGAAGAGTAGATCATGCCTGCTCAACTTGATTGACTTTTTTGAGTCAGTTACCAGAGCTGTGGATGAAGGCAAGGTGGTTCATACAGCCTACCTTGATCTGACCAAGGCCTTTGATATCATTCCCCACTCAGGAATCAGAAAAACTCACTAAGCTAGGCATCAACCCCTATATCACTAGGTGGGTTGCAAATTGGCTCACAAATAGAACCCAGGGTGTGAAAGTAGCTGACTCCAAGTCAGAATGCCAACCAGTCACAAGTGAAGTCCCACATGGTTCAGTCCTGGGTCCTCTCCTGTTTGGTATCTACTTCTCTGAAGTCCAGGCCAACACAAAGGGACTCTGGCTGACAAAATTCACAGATGATTGCAAGTTGGGAGCTATTATTAACTCCCCAAGTGATGTTGACATCCCACAGAAAGGCCTCACTGAGACCAACAGCTGGTGTCAGAACCATGGCCTTAAGCTCAATGCCAAAAAAGTTTCATCATTCCCTTTGGGAAGACCCAGTTCCCATGAATTACCACATTGATGGTAGTCCACTGAACACAGAAGGTGTTATAAGAGATCTGGGAACACAGGTTGACAGCAACCTCTCTTTTGACCCCACATTGCCACTATTGTAAGAAAGTCTTTCTATGTGGCACATCTCATTACTAAGGGTTTTGCATCCAGGAAGAAAGAGGTCATTGTCTCCTTCTACTCTTCCCTCATTAGGCCAGTCATCAAGTACAATGCCTCATTTGGCATGTACCTCACTAGACACCTGCAACAACTGGAGAGACCACAAAAGTACCTCTCAAAGAAGATCCTAGACCTTAAACACTTGTCCTATATGGACAGACTCAGTAAACTCCAACTATTCTCTGTCTCATATCACCTACTTAGAGGAGATCTCTGCTTGACTTACAAAGCCATGTCTGACCCAGCTCTGTTAGAAATGCTACATCTAAAGAAATTCCAATCCCCCCACACCACATACTCCAGAGACCTCAACCTCATTACCTCAGTCAACAGAACATGCTGGAGGGACAGGTTCATAACCCAGAGACTGCCCATGCTATGGAATAGACTTCCCATACATGTCAAGCAGAGCACCTCACTGGCACTCTTCAAGAGAAATCTTGATGAGTGGATGGGAAATAGAAAATTAACCCTGGGGATCACTCCAGTGGCTCTGCTCAACAGAGGCACTGCAAACTATGGTCGGTGGCATGATGCCGGGGTAATCCTGTGGGCTAGGTTTGTAAAGTCTCCAGAGCCATTAGCCTAGTACACACCTATGAACCTATGAAGAAAGAGCAACTATCTCTGCAAGAGAAGGGATCATATCAATGGATATAATATGAATGCACTGAAAAAGAGGAGAGACCATTAAAGAACACATTGAAAATGTATATGGAAACATTCATTTTTACAGGCTTTAAAGGAATACATTTATAAATGAGAAAGAGGTCATGCAGAGATAGTGCTAAATGTCAGTTATCAGCTGGCATACTTAACAGAAGTTGCACACATGAATAGAGTTAAATAATATACCTTCTATAAAGATAGCCTCAGCTGGTTATTTGTGAACCCACCTAGAGGCTAAATCTTTTATCTGGCAATTTTGAATTGGAAATAAAGAAAGATTTCTAATTTAACTTTGACAGCCAGTTGGGAATGTGGCATCACCTGCCACTGCAGTTGACTATTTATTTATTTATGTATTTATTTATTTATTACTGGCATTTGCAGTGTCATTTTTCAATAGAGGCCCAGGGAGAAAACTCCATTATACAAACATCATGGACATCATTTGTATTGTTTCATCATTCACAGTCAGTTTCATTCATAAGTAACAGTTCCATTATCAAGACATCCTTGACATCAGTTACATCATTTACAAACATTTTTAATTAAAAATAACAGTTACATGGGCTGTACATGGATATCTTTTAAATACAGAGATGTATATGCAGTGCACTATCATCAGTTTACATAGACTGTCAGGCTTTATGTATGAATATTTGTTACTATAAAGACTCGTTCAAAATCTAGAACAAAGGAAGATAAGATAATGCAGCCCAAAGAAGGGAAGGAGGGGTGAAGGCAGAAGGATGATAAAGGAGACAATGAGGGATATAGCTGAGATAATAGTACATTACGTTTTGTGCAGCAGAGTGTATGGCAGGAATTGACATAGTTATAGTAATACCAATTTAACCAGGGGCGGTACAGGTGCAGAGCCATTACCTATCGGGTATTGTTTCAGCTGGCATTTAAATTCTTTCAGGTTGTAGACTGTTCTTAAGTGGAGTCAGATTTTAGTCAGTCTATTAAAAATTCAGTTTGAATACTGGAAATTTTCCTGCATTATTGTTTGGTTTCGTTATGAAGAGTAATTATTTGTCAGTAAAGTGTAGAGGTCTCTTAGCAGTGTAAGGTTGAATGATGGAGTCAAGAGATGGGAATTTGTTCAAGGTTGTGCAGTAGTTTGAAGTCTGTAATTGTGAGTACAATACAGAATTAGTTATTTTGAGACAGTCTAACTGTTTTAGAAAGAAGCAGTGATACTATTTATATTGTTGGTTGGTTGTGAATTTTACTTTACTGTAGTGTTGTTCTAGTTTAGCTGATATACAGGTGTTGAAATTGGTTTAGAAAGGACAGACAAGGAGGGGAAAGTGGGGAGTAGAAAAGGAGTGTCTAGCAGAGTCAGTAAGGTAGTGTTTTACTCTATAGCTGCAGCCTAGCTCCTGGTGTGTCTTCTTTATGGCTTGCTGAAGGTAGGAATCAAATTTTATGTGGTCGTCTATAATCACACCTAGCAGTTTTGTGTGGGAAAACAGTTCTATATTGATTTTTCGGGATGGCAGTGTATTAAAGGTAGTTTTTTGGAAGGAGAGAGAGAATTGGGGGTAAACAGTGGTAATTTAGTTTTTGGGGGGGATGCAGGAGGAGTTGAGAATTGTCATGCCAAGCTTCTGTTGAGGAGAAGGATTTGTGAATGAGTGTTTGAAGCATGGGTAATGTCCTAGCAGCACATATTAGAGTGGAGTTGTCAGCATTTCGTACTATGGTGGCCTCTTTGGCTACTGTGTTTAGGTTATTGATAAATAAGTTAAACATTATTGATCCTTGGATGGAGACACAAAAATATGTCTGCAGAATTATGTCAAAGCAAAATAACAATGCCAGACTTAAGGTAAACATACTTCATCAAAATAGATAAGTATATGAGGCATAAACATTATGGCCTGCATGGACCACCTCAAAGCCCGATGCCTATACTCAGTCTCCTACGGACTGCTGAAAGATAGGCTATGCACTGTATGAACACATATGCAAATGCCTACAAAGCAAACCCTGTCCCTCCTCAGAGGGACCTGTTGCACATCTGCAACAGAAATAACATCATAATTACCTGATTTACGGGCCTAAATCTCATCTGCAACATAAACAGGATATGTTGGAGGAACAGGCATATATCTCAGAGATGTTTTTCTGGAACAGGCTTCTCATCCATGTGAAGCAGAGTTCTTTCCTAACCCAGTTCAAGTGCAACTTAGACCAATGGATGAGGAATCAGAAATGTATCCCTGGTCTGACACCTATGTTTCAATTAGAAGAGGTAGCCTGTAAATGTTTGATCACCCATGCTGAAGCCTACATATACCCCTTAAAATAAGTCTAGGTTATCAAAACATATCAGATACATTTCGGAAGCATGGCTAGGCTTAAAAAGGCCCCATCGGCTCATTAGCCTACTATTTACCTATGAACCTATGAAACTATGAACATAGGAAAACATTAAAGAATACCCAAGAAGAAGTGGAGGTAATGTAAGGAAAAATAAACTGTGCCATCATTAAGGCAACATATGTGAGTTTAAAGTTGAACAACAGAATAAAACGGTCCAAAATATGGATCTCAAAGTTCATGATAGTGAGGTTAAAAAAAGATTGCTGATATACAGTCTGAGGACTGTAACTATAGTTCTTAGAATAGTGTAACTGTATGACTGTATGTGCAAATGTAGAGGGAGTATATATATATATATATATATATATATATATATATATATATATATATATATATATATATATAAATATATATATATATATATATATATATATATATATATATATATATATATATATATATATATATATACACACACATATACACATATCTATATTTATCTATATATATCTATATATCTATATATATATATATATATATATATATATATATATATATATATATATATGTATATATATATATATATATATATGTATATGGGTCCCATTTAATACATTGAATTATTGTAATGTCAAACCACGAAACATCGAGACCAGAAGATCAGCAATGCATAACACTGAAGATTTTCTAGATCGTAAGTTCATAATACTGAAAATTTATAGAATCAACTTTTGTATTGTCGAAAATGCTATTTGTTTATTGTTGAGTTTGTTATTTGTGTGTTATCACTTTAAGAGTTTGCAGTTTGCTGTGAGGTAGTATGGCAGAGGGTCCGTTTTGTGGTTGTGAAGTAGTTTTAATGTTGTGTATTCAAAGTTTCTCAGTTAACGGGTAAATATTGCTGTTTTTGAGTGACAGATTTAATGATGTTAAGGAAGTTATGTTACTGTTGTGATATTTGCTGGGATAAGTGAGAAGGGTAGGAAGTTCTTGTTTTGCTAGTGTGTTCAGGTTTTCAGGACAATACCGGTAAGTAATTTAGACTTTATTTTTATGTTCCATATGGAGATTGCAATACAGGGGATTTGGATATTAACTTTTCTCCACTGTAGTGTGATCATGGAGTTGGTATATTTAATGTACGGGTTGTGTGGGGGGTGCAGGGGGGCCTTGCCTCCCTGCAGAAATGTAGTAAAGAGTGTGTTTGTTGGTTTAGTTTTGTTTTACTTGGAGGGGGTGTTTGTGCATTGTACTTTTCGATATTATGGTATGTGATGTTTTAAGGTTTCAGTGATCTGTCTTTTTGTTGTTTTCAGTTTTCAGTGTTTTCGATGTTTCGGTCTTGGCGTTTTGTGATTCAACATTTCAGTAATTCAGTGCTTTAAAGTAGGCCCATATATATGCACACACACACACACACATATACACACACACACACACACATATATATATATATATATATATATATATATATATATACATATATATATACATATATATATATATATATATATATATATATATATATACATACATACATATATATATATATATATATATATATGTGTGTGTGTGTGTGTATGTATGTGTGCATGTATACAGTAAGTCTGAGGCTGTGCTATCATAGAGCACTACCCCTACTTCAAGGTACAGAGTTCTTGTAATTAATATATGGGAATTTGCTGTTGTTTGTTTGAATTGTGGTCCATTTTTCCAAGTATTAGGACTTGCAATATCATGTCTCATACGTCTAGCAGTAAGCCAAAGGATCAGATTCAGTAAGTGTAAGAAGATCCAAAGGAAGCATGAATAACACGGTGGTGGTATCAAAGTAATCATGATAAAACCTATCACAGAAGTATTAAACAGCTAAGGAAAGCTAAGCAGGTGTACCAGAAATCAATAAACAGCAGGCGTGGTTGGGAAAGAAATAACACAGTCAGGTATGCCTTTTTATTCATAAAATAGAAAGCAGACACTTTCAAAACAAAGCTGTGAGCTAATATGGAATGGCCAAGTAGATTGCCGTGATTTTTTTACAGAAGAATTTTGAATAAACTCACAGAACAGAAAGTGAGCATAACAATAAGACACATTGTGATTCTCCTCAGAATTCTCAGAAAAATATTTACTAAATCATTTATGCCCATTGACCCAAGTTGGTCAGTGGGCATAATAATGACTGAAGATAACAAACTGTTTCATTCCATAGAAATGAGTGCAGTGGATAAAAAAGAAAACAACAAACTTGTTAGTTTAACCTCACTGACTAGAAATTATTGAAATCCCCTAGAAAAAACATTGGAATGCACAATGGCTGGTAAAAGCTGAACTCAAATCAATATGAATTCACATTGAGATGATTGACCGTTCCACATAAATTAAAACAACAGATTGTCTATAGGGCATATGTGCTCACACGCCCACCAAGTTTTGTTCTTTAATATTTATTTGCTTGTTAATTTATTTTACTATTTTCACATGCTTTCTTTTCAGTTTTGAAGGTTCTTATTACTCACTGGGATCCCAAAGGCAGAAAAAAAAATTAACGGTCATGCTTCACTTTGTTTATGTTGCATGAGTTAATTATCGGCAAGCCCTTCTTGTAAGCAGAAAGCACCTTTTATGCAGTAGGGTATGGTACTGCACCTAGTAATGCTTAACCTTTTTTAACTGGCATTTTCTCTAAAAGGTAACTAAAGGCTGGTAGGCTGCTGTAAGGGACATAAAAAGAAAGGAAGTGGGTTTAGCAGTAAAGCAGGAAAGGTTAGAACACTATGAACAGAGTGAGTCGATTAGTCCACTGAGCTGAATCAAATATGCATGTTTTCACAACTAGACAGAAAAGGAAGGTAAGTTGGCTTACCTTTATTTTGTGAAATAGCAGCTAGCAGGATCCAATTAAATTGCAAATCTCTAAAACATGTTGTTTAAATAATGTGTCTGTTTGTTAACTAGATAACTGAACTGGTTCTTCACAACTCCCTTTCATCATGATCCAAGCCACAACAGCAATCACAAATACAAATCACACATACTCCCCATAACAGCCAGATAACCGGTATGCTTTAGGGATACAGTACAAGGCTTGGATATTCAGAGATGACTCCACCCAAACATGGGGAGGACATTAAAATTCAACACAGTGACTGAAGGTCAGAACTGAATTTAAGGTAACAGATTTATGAGGTAGAAAAGTAGTAGTTGCTGATACATACATATATATATACATATATATATATATATATATATATATATATATATATATATATATATATATATATAAAAATAGATATATATAGATATAGCTATATATAGATAGATATAGATATAGATATATAGATATAGATATCTTTCATGTGTCCACTATCTAAACTGCTTGAACAGTTGATCTTGGAGTTAATATATTTAAAAATATTGGGTGTGAGAGATGCACTTGGGCACCCATGTGAGGGAGGAGATCACATTGCCACCCTGTAAGAATGTATTTTTTTTGTATTATTGTTAAAGTCAATATTTTTCTGTTGTCAGCTTTTCTTCCTGGTTTTGTAGATGAGTGTAACTCCTTTCAAGGAATCACTATGAATCCACAAAGCAAACGTGCCTGTCAAAACAGCAGTCCCAAACTCATGCTATAGGATCTCCAATCATTGTAAGGCAGACTGGGAGATACAATCTTTCCAGTATGTTCTTTATTGATGGTTCCCCTGGGGCTCCTTCCAGGAGCCTGATTTTTGTGTGCCTTCCATAAGAGGCAGCCAAATCATCCATTTTAGGTGCCCAGTCCTCAACTGACTTGTTTCAACCCTGATAGGCAGTAGACTTATTAAAAGATCCCTCGGGGATTGCCAAGCTTTTAATTTGTCACTGAGGCTCAGCCTAGGAGCTCTGCAAAGAAATCTTATTTCTACCTACCCAAAGCTGTTGACCACAGCTGAGAATAGGGACTAGACTGACAAGCAGAGCATGTTTGCTCAGCTGTGTTCTCACTACCATAATCTGGTACAATATTTGTGGTACTCCATTTGCTGATCAGATTGCTGATCCCTTCTAGCCTTAGTCATGAGGAAGACTGAAACACTTAAACTATTCCACTTGAGGTAGCCACCCACCCCCTTCACCCACAGAGAACAATTCAATATTTTCTGGGAGAGACCATGATCTGTGATCTGAGAGTGCTGATTTTTATCCGAGTTACTTCACATCTAGAAGTCAACTGCTCCAGCAGACACAATAGTCACAGTCACATGAGTTTAAGGGGACAATACTATCCACAGAAATTAAGCATTTTTCATGGCATTATCCTGGATACCTTCTAAATCTAGAGTGGGCTTTTATATCCTGCCCACAAAATCCTGAAAAGTAGGTGAGAAAAGACCCATCTCTTGTAGGAGTCTTCTGTCTACTTACAGCATATTTAGATTAAAGCCACAAATGTAGACGCAATGCATGCTTTATAAATGCAGGTACTGTTTGCCATGAAGTAGCAGTCTAAGGCTGCCATACTGCTGCACTAACTTACAAAAAGATAGTCCAGCATATGTGATCATGTGCCTTTTAGCTAATTTTAGCTTGTTTCTATAATTGATATTATGGAGTAGGGAAACTGTTGCAAACACAATAGGTATTGTGTTACTTTAATTAGATATTCCACTTCTCAGTTACTATACATATAATTTTGCAGAAATGTTTAGCTGTTTACATTTTCTTTCATATTGCAAAAAAAATCCCTAGAATGCATAGGAGATAATCTTCTTCTTCTTCTTCTACTTTCGGATTTTCCCGGTTAGAGGTCACCACAGCGGATACTACAAGCAAAAAAAAAAAAAAAAACAGTAGTACTGCCAGATAAGAAATTATTCTTCATCCTTACAGATAGTGGAAAAGGCCACTTCTGAAAACACCATTTCTGCAAGAGTACAAGCAATAAAGCCCTTCCCCAGACCATGAATGGTGTTTGCTCATTCTACAAAATGTGGTGATATCAGAGTGGACTGTGCTAAGCCTGTGGTGCAGTGAAGAGAGCCACCCTGCATCTGAAATGTGTGGGCTTGCTTACCATAGAAGAAGGTACCCACATTGAAAAGTAGGTTATAATTATGAATTCATTTGACTAGCATATCAAGGAACTTGGAGTCATACAAATGACATGGACCATGTTGACTAAAGAGATGATGGGCAGAGAAGTCAATACACATAATATAAAAGCCATACAGACAGTCTGTGTCTAAACATACTGACGTTATAAAAGCTGAATGGAAATAGGAACATGTTAAACAGATTTATGTGCCTTAGGTGAAATAACAAAAGTCCAGAAGGGAGACATATTTCAAAGAAATAAATAATTCAGATACAAGGGGACATGTGGTATGTGAACAGTACATATGGAATACACCTAATAAATAAGGTCAGAGGTGATATTAAGATATAACTCAACACAGAAAATAATACATATGCATAAAATACTCTTCTTGAGGAGGACATGGAATCATATTAATTTGCTCAATTGTAAGAAAGTTCATAATAGAATACTAGGCTAACTGCCCTGAAGAGCCATTTTAAGCATAGCTGTTACCTTCAGATCAGAATCAAACCCTGTACTATAGGTCTATAAGGTGAAGACTTTAACTATTATGTGAAACCAGTTATAATCCCATACTTATGCCTGTAGATAAATAAGCCAACTGTGAACAAGAAGCACTGGTTTAAGAACTTCTCAGACTTATGATGGAATACCCAGAGTAGTCTTGCATATCTAAATCTGTCTAAATTGATCTGAAAAGGATACAAGTATGTATAAAAATGTCCCAATGCTGTACACATAATGAACGTGTATGTAAGGCCATGAATGCTTTCATATATTTTTGGAATCTGGCAGTATAGGCAGACAACAAAAAAAGTAAAATAAAAGAGAAATCATTAGTCAGGCAAATGACAATCTTTCTCTGTTTTAAATGGTGTACAAAAGGATGCCTCTGTTGTGATTGTGCCGGCAGAACTAGGAATCTCAGAGACTATAAATGCTGTCAGAAAAAAAAAGGGTCTTGATTTTACAAAGGTACAGTTGACAGTTAAATCTGAAACACTTTCAGCAAAAGCATTTCTATAGGACTGACTGCAGCAACACATCTTATATTTATGATTCCAGGCAACTAAACATAGACCTTATGAAATAAAGATGAGACTCAGGGGAGTTTCCAAAGTCAAATTTACAGTAGAGGCAAGCAGCTGGAAAGTCACCAAATTAAAAACACAACAGGGACTGGGCAAATGGGCAGAAACAATCCAATGCAGTCACAAACCAACAGCAGTCTCATAGCCATAGCCAGCCTTCGGCATAGGCTAACTAGGCAGCTGACTAGGGCACTGTTCTAGCAGGGGCGCTTTTCCAGTAATCTGGATGATGTAGGTAGACCAGGATGGGGGCACTGAGTAGTGTTGGGGGGCACTGTGGAGACCTTTTGCCTAGGGCACCAGTTGACCAAAGGCCGTCCCCGCTAGCACTTACAGATAAATAAGAATGCAGCAAAATACCCTAAACAAGAAATCTTACTTCTCAGTTTCTCCCACTAATAGGCACATGAGAAAGGAAATCTAGAGGCCTTCAAAAATGACCAAGTGTAGACGTTGCAAATATTGCAAATTCCTTAATAAAGGACCCTATGTTTCATGTGAGGGATGGAATAGGGTGTTGAAGTGCCCAGGGGAATGCAATTGCAATACTAGGATTGTTATCTATGTGGCAACATGCATTTCTTGTCTAAGATTTTATGTGGGCAAGACCAAGAATTGATTAAAAGATAGAATATACAAGCATACTAATGACAATAAAAATGTAGGGAAGTCAACACTCTTTGCAAACATTTCTTAATATGTCCATCATTTAATAAGTTTATGTTTTTCATCACTGATAAAGTTAAATAAATGACAAGAGTGGGGATTTTGATACTGTTCTGGAATTCAAAGTTAATGTGTCAGGTTAGGTTAAATGCTTTAAAATCACCAGGTATGAACGACAGTATCTCTATTATGAGTTATTTAAAGTTGATGTAGAAAATTATATGAGACATTTTTTAAATATTTAACATATTTTTTAATAGTTTAGTATGTTGTAATGTTTAGTTTTTAGCTTTTCAACTATTTGTATAAGGTAATTGAATTTATCGGTGTGCTTCCCTACAGGTTTTTATGTGAGTGTCTGTTTAAAACATAAAGATAAGTGCATAGAAAAGGAAGTGATAGCTTTGGAATTTTTTAACTCTGATGGTCTTGAGGTGTTTTTAAGTGGGAGACGAAAGGGCTAAGTTGTGTGTTTATTTGATACTACTTTGATATTAAAAGAGTTTGCAATTTGCATTCATTGTTTTAAGTTATTTCAGGTCAGTGAAGTTATTTTTGCTGAAGGATCTGATTTAAGTCCAGAAGTACAAGGAAGGCTCACATCATCAAGTAGTTCATAGGTTCATAGGTTCATACTAGGCTATCTGCCCTAGGGCATTTATAAGCCTAGCCAGAGTTGTGTGGCTTTCACCACCCCTTAGGTTGAAGAATACTATACCCATTAGTTTGCCGTGCCTCTGTCCAGCAGTGATACAGAGATGATCCCCAGGGTAAACCTATGATCTCCCATCCACTGGTCAAGATTCCTCTTGAACAAAGCCAGCGAGGTGCTCTGTCTCACATGGACCGGGATTCTGTTCCACAGCATAGGGAATCTCTGGGTGATTAATCTGTCCCTCCAGCACGTCCTATTTATATCCGTGTTGAGGTTTAAGTCTCTTGCTCTTGTGGCTCTGGTGGATTTGGATTTTTTGAGGTGGAGCATGTCCATTAATTCCGGGTTGGACATGGCCTTGTATGTCAGGCACAGGTCACCTCTGAGCAGATGGTATGCGACTGAATAGAGCTGGAGTTTCTTCAGTCGGGCAGCATATGGCATATTTTTGAGCCCCTTTATCCTTTTGGTGAGGAACTTTTGGAGTCTTTCCAATTGCTGCAGGTGTCGGGTAAGATACATTCCGAATGGGGCATTGTACTCAATCATTGGTCTGATAAGTGAAGAGTATAGGAGAACAATGACCTCCCTTGATCTGGATGTGAATCCCTTCATAATCAGGTGGGCAATGTAGAAGGTCCTCCTAACCACTTTGGCAATGTGAGTGTCAAAAGAAAGGTTACTGTCAACTTGGGTCCCCAGGTCCATGATAACCTCTTCTGTGCTTAATGGATTGCCACCTATGTGGTAACTTGGGGTTACCTTGTTTTTACCAAAGGGTATGACTATACATTTTTTGGGGTTTAGCTTAAGGCCATGGCTTTGGCACCAGTTATCCATTTCTATGAGACCTCTCTGAAGGATATCTGTGTCTGATGGATTTTCAACTATGGCGCCCAGTTTGCAGTCATCTGCAAACTTTGTCAGCCACAATCCTCCTATGTTTGCCTGCACTTCTGAAAAGTAGATGCCGAACAAGAGGGGGCCCAGGACTGAGCCCTGTGGGACACCACTTGTGACCAGCTTGGAGTCTGACATGGCACCAGCAACTCTACCCCTGTGGGTTCTGTCCTTGAGCCAGTTTGTAACCCATCTTGTGACATATGGGTTTACATTTAAGATGGTGAGCTTTTCTATGATACCCGAGTGGGGTATTGTGTCAAAAGCTTTTGCAAGGTCAAGGTAGGCTGTGTGAACTGCCTTACCCTCATCAATGGCCTTGGTGACTGTTTCAAAAAAGTCGACCAAGTTCAAGAGGCATGATCTGCCCTTGACAAAGCCGAATTGGGTAGGATCCAATGTCTGTAGGTCCCCTATGTCTTTATTTATGAGTTCCATTATGATCCTCTCCATAGCTTTGCAGACCAGGCTTGTTAAGCTTATGGGGTGGTAATTACCAGGGTCCGTAGAAGCACCGCCTTTGTGGAGTGGGACCACAGTTGCCGTACGCCACTCTTTGGGTACGTATCCTGTGGTAAGGCTAAGATTAAACAGCAGCCTTATGTGTGGGTTTAGTTCCTCATTGAGTTCGTGTAGCACACAGCCAGGGACACCATCCGGTCCCATTGATGCTGTGTTTTTAGCTTTAAAGAGAGCAGCTCTCACCTGGGCATTTGAGATGATTGGGAGGCTACACTCTGCTGGGATAGATATTTCTCCTTTTGGGGGGGGAGACATTTTCACTGAACCTGTCTGCCAGTATGTTTGCAATGTCTGTGGGTTCAGTGATTTTTGGATCATTTTGGACTAATTCTGAGCATATCTGGGAGTTTCCACTCAGATTTCTAACATAGCTAAAGAAGGCCTTATGATTGTCTTTTGAGTCCTTGGCAATTTTTCTCTCAAAGTTGGCCTTGGATGATTTTATGAGTGATCGTAGTTTTTTACTAGAATTGATCAGAGATGTCTTCCCTTTTAGGGATTTTGCTCTATCTTGTAGTAGCTTTCTCCTCTTGTTGTAAAGTTTGTTTATGGCTGGGGTCCACCAGATCGGGCTTGCCTTTGGTGGAAAGGGTCTTGATTTTATTTGGGATTGCTTGATCCATGCAATCCTGGAGGTGCTCGTAGAAAGCATTTGTAAGGGATTCAGCAGCGTGGGTTGTGGTTTCCAATGGCTCAGGGGCCTTGAAGGATACCACACCAGTCTTAAGAAGTGTGAAGTTGGCTTTTGAGAAGTTCTTCACTGTGGTCTTTTTTGTTGAGGGTGGGGGCGGGATGTGGATCTCCAGTGAGATTAGTTTATGGTCTGATCTCATCAATGAGGGATATACTTCCGGTGTGGAGCATTTTGTCCCCATGTTTGTGATGATCAGGTCTAGTATATTTTCACCTCTTGTGGGAATGGTGACAAGTTGTTCCATAGCATTTGAGTTTATGAACTCCAGTAACCTTTGGGCTAGGGTATTGGGGCTTGAGTAATGTTCCCAGTCTATGTTTGGGTAGTTGAAGTCACCCAATATGATGGTGTTTGGAGAGACATTTATACTCTCCAGTGTCTTCAGGAAGGCTGTGTGGGGTTCCTGTGTTTGAGAGGGTGGCCTGTAACATGATACAAACTGTAGAGCAGTTTTGCCTATGGTTAATTGCACCTGAATGGTCTCTGATGCTTCGCGAGTTGCCACCAGCCTGGAGGTGTGGGTATCCTTGATGAATATGGATACACCCCCTCCTTTTGTGGTACGGTCCGGGTTTTGGGGCCGGAACGCATGATATGAGGTAAAACCTGATAGTGCCGGAGTGCTCTCAGGAGCCTTGAACCAGGTTTCAGTCACAGCACAGACATCGATGTTCTCCATACTGAGGAGGGCTTCGAGGGCGTGCATCTTGAGATTTAGACTTCCTGCATTGAGCAGCATTACCCTTAGTTTTTTTCCATTATTGTTTTCTAGGGCGGTGGGTTTAGAATTTGAGCCTTGTCTAAAAAAGGCACTATGGGGGTGGCAAGAGCCTTTGCCAATATCCGGAAACCCAGGGGTGACAGGTGCAAGCCGTCCCTTGCGAAGCAGCGTGGCTTGTCAAGCATGTCATTCCAGGCAGACAGACATTGGATCCCCTTAGAATGACACCAGAAATTAAGCCAATTATTAAAACTGATCATTTTGTCTCTGTATTGTGGCATCATTCTTGGTGAAGGTAGGATACTGCTCAGGGTCAGGGCCATACCAGCCTGGGCTACATAATCTGAGAACTCCTTTATGTCTCTTTTCATGTAGTCCAGGGAGGTACGTCTCAGGTCATTCACACCGGCATGGACAATGACTGCGTCATACTTGTATTTGCTGTGGAGTGACCTGAGTGCTTGTGTTATGTGGCGGATTCTAGCGCCCGACAGGCAGCTTACTGTGACCCTCTCCTTGTTCAGTCTGGTGAGTGGGAAGTCAGTGTGCCTGACTATGGAGTCACCTATGACAAGTGTGTCTGGCATTGTGTTTGGCCTTAAGGGCTGTGACTGATTTGCACACTGACTTTGTGATCTATGTGTTGCTTGTTTTATGTCATGAGGTGGCAGTTGTTTGGGTGTCTGCTTTGGAGGCCTCTGCTGTTTTGGTAGATTTTTGATCAGTGCCTCCGAGTATGTCTTTGTGTGTTTATGTGTTTGATTTGTAGTTGTGATAGTTCTATGTGAGACTGGGTTTATGGTGTGTGTGGTTACCGTCTCCTCCTGTCTGGTTTTGCCAGTCCTGAGTTGAGAGAGCTCAGCCTCCAGTATGGCTATATAGTTACATCTCTCGCATGTATTTGTGTTTTGTGAGAGGAGGAGAGGATTGTCTGTGTACATGAGGCAATTGTAACATTGCCTCAATATTCCCAGATTCACCAGCTGAGCAGGAGAGGACGCTAGCAACTGACCCTTTGACATGCTAGAAGAAATGAAAAAGTTTGCTGTGTAACTGAGTCAGAAAGGACCTATAGGGAAGTGGGTACTCAAGGGGGTTTTAAGCTAGTGAAGTACTTTGTATAATATAGAAGTGCTTTACCTGACTAAAACATGCTTTAGGAACAAGTGCTGAGCTTTACAGATAGAGAATAGACTGTTTAGATTACAAGTAGAGCAGTTCTAAGAGAAAAAATGAAGAGCAGACTTTACGGAGCCAGAAATAGTTTAACCGGCGCTGCCTGATGGTGCCCTAGTGGCAACTCCGCGCTAAACGCAGAAAAGGCAATAAGTCAGTAGTACAGGCTAGCACACTTTAGTGGGCAGCCAAACAATTAAATTAAACAGCAAACAAACACTTTCCGAATTGAATTAGACTAATTTCGACTAAAATGTACTTTTAAGTGCAGATAATAAAAAATGCAGTAAATAACTATGAAAACAGTTAAAGCTTGCTCTAGGTAAGCAGTAGAAGGTAAAACAAATATAAAAAACAGCAGGATACTTAATCAGGAAAGCAGTCACTTTTTTTCAGTTCTCTGTAGCCAGGAAGACTCAACAAGACCACGTGGAGCTGTGTCTGAGCAATATGGCTTCAAAAAAATGCCAGAGGCAGATTTTAACCAGGGAACTTCGAAAGAGCTAGAAATGGTCCAAAATGACCAATTACTACAGCTTCTTGTGCTGAGGTCACTTCCCTCAAGGTCAGGTAGGCTATTCAAGGCTCCCCACTCCCACTGGCGAGCTAAGAAACTTCCTTCTATCCAAGTAAGGCAATGGACAACACAGGAACTACAACACAGCCCAGGATACAGCAAGGCTTGTAAACTGGTCTAACTAGTTTAGGAGAGGCAGGAAAACAAGGAATATTTTTTGTTTTAAATAGAAACACACAGAAATGCAGAAAAGGCAATAAGTCAGTAGTACAGGCTAGCACACTTTAGTGGGCAGCCAAACAATTAAATTAAACAGCAAACAAACACTTTTCGACTTGAATTAGACTAATTTCGACTAAAATGTACTTTTAAGTGCAGATAATACAAAATGCAGTAAATAACTATGAAAACAGTTAAAGCTTGCTCTAGGTAAGCAGTAGAAGGTAAAACAAATATAAAAAACAGCAGGATACTTAATCAGGAAAGCAGTCACTTTTTTCAGTTCTCTGTAGCCAGGAAGACTCAACAGGACCATGTGGAGCTGTGTCTGAGCAATATGGCTTCAAAAAAATGCCAGAGGCAGATTTTAACCAGGGAACTTCAAAAGAGCTAGAAATGGTCCAAAATGACCAATTACTACAGCTTCTTGTGCTGAGGTCACTTCCCTCAAGGACAGGTAGGCTATTCAAGGCTCCCCACTCCCACTGGTGATTGTATTTAGTTCTGTTGTGTTGCGGTTACTAGTTTTCTTATAAAGGAATAAAGCCCATTTAATGACCAAAACTACTCACATTTAACTAGCAGTAAATCATTGGCTGGATTAACTGAAAGAGGATAAGTCTGAGTGGCCACCACCAGCCTATTCATCCTTTGGAAGATAGAGGTGATTAGGTTTAGCACATTAGTAGCACTTACTGGTTGGAAGACTGTAGCTGGCAGACAAGGCCGGACAAGTTCATGTTGCAGAAGCAGTGTTCAAACTGCTGACCTGGGAAGCTGACGTGTGGGAGCATGCATATCTTTTTCTTTCTTTCTGATCAGATAGCTATCAATTGTCTGCACACTACCAAAAGAGGGGGCTTAGGTAAGGACCCTTTCACTTCCAGTATCTTGCTTGTTTCCTAATGCTGGACTGGATGGATGGGCTGATAGGGTTTCCTATATGGGAATGAATGGGCCATAAGGCTCCCACCCAGTCTGGGGAATACCAGTCCCTTGCTCCTAAAAGAATGAATGAGCCAGTAGGGCTCAAGAGGATAAGCCATTGGATACGTCCTAATAGAATGGGAAAGACAAAAAAATTAATTGTTTTGTTTGTGAGATAAGTCAGTACTTGTTTTAGAGGGATAGCTTTGAAGAACTGTTAATATGTGAAAACATATATTTCAATAGCAGGAATGGGCCACATGGCCCAATTAGCCTAATATTTTCATATCTTCTAGAATAGCCTATTACTCACTAACTCTCAATTGTTTTAAGGATGGCTTTATTCTTTTTATTGTTCACTTTTTTGAACGAATTCACAAATTTTAATGCCAGTACTTCATCAGGACACAGCTTCAGTCATTCAATCCCCTGTCTGTTAAATAATATTTCCTAGTGGTTCCCCTTAGTGGTCCACCTTATATCCCACAATCAGGGTTGGCCTTTGGTCATCTGGTGCCTAAAGCAAAAGGGCTCCACAGCACCCCAGCCCCTACACCAGCCGCTGCCCCCATCCTGGTCTACCTATACCATCCAGATTACTGGAAAAGTGCCCCTGCTACAATGCCACCCTAGGTGCCACCTAGTTGGCCTATGCCTAAGGCCAGCTATGCCCACAATTGTGCCTTCTTACTGACACACATCTCTTTTTTTAAATGTTGTACAGATAATGGAGTCTGGGGAGGCCTTTGTGGTACTGAAAGGTATTATCATATCTCCTGTCCTTGTCTTTTCATTAAGAAAACATATTAAGCTGCTTCTTTTTTCATTATATATTTTTGAAGCAAATTGTACACCATTTCGTTGTCCTCCTCTAAACTATTTGTATTCTATCACTATTATTTTGAATATGAGGTCTTTAGAATGCAACATAGTGCTCTAGATGTGCTCTCTCTAGCTTGCTATAATGATGAACAGTAACATTTCTGTTTCTGTGGTGGATGTTTTTCTGATATATGACTTTTCCTATGTACCTGCCTTGCTGCTTTAATGCAGCAACTTCTTACCTTTATGCCATCTGATATGACCACCCACCTACCCCATTTTCTCTTTCACTGCTAGAACTATACCTCATCTTCCCACTGTATACTACTTTTTTTGTATTTCTTCCACTCTGATGGAGCATTTTACTTTTTTCCACTGAATTTAAATGCCCATGTATTTGATGTTATTGCCATCGCAAAAAATAAAAATGCCCTCCTTACACATTTTCTAGAAAGTCACTAATAAAGACATTGAAAAAGTCTGGACTCAATACTGTCCTCTGTGATACCCAACTAATTACCATCATTTTAAATGGGAAAAATATTTACAATACTTGTCTACAACCTATTGTTTATCTATACATCTGCGTTACTACTGCCAGTTTGTACAGGGCAGAAGCATGCTGAAAACAGTATTGTGATATTGGAAAGGTGTCAGAGAGGAGAAGGATATCACAATACCATTTTCAACGTGCTCCTGCCCCATTACTTGCATCTCTCTTCAGTGCAGATCCCTGGTGATGCATTCATTAACGTATTCTGCAAAAATGAGGAACATGAGGAGACCTTGATATAACAAGTGATTTACTCCATACTAAATCAAAACAGTACAGTGGACCCAAAAGAACAGAAAGAGAGACAAAGGGAAACAGACAGATATGGGAAATGAACAGCGGACAAAGGAAAATGGCTCTATCATGCATTAGGTGAAAAGAGGCTTCTCCTAGTTCTGGGATAACATAAAATGAAAGTGCTTGAAGGTAAGCTGAAATGGGTAATGGGAAATGTGAGGTTGCATACTGGCATTAAAGTCTGAGTTGCAATTTTCTCTGCATTTCTTGCTCTCTCTCTCTCTTCCTCAGTGTAATCCAGTGGGTGTTTGTGGCAGTTATTCATTGGTGCTGGCCTATGAGAATTATTATATTTGAGGAAGACTGAAAAGTTTCCCAAAAAATAAAAAAAGAAGAATTGCTCTTGTTTTAGAGAAACTGAAACATGTCAGCTGACCAGCTATGGCATTATTATATAGAAGTGTATTACAGCTGACAGGATGCTTACCTTCTTAAGAAAACTCTTAAAAGTCAATTATCAAGGCTGAGACAAGGAAATTGGCCTAGACCTATGCAACTAAAGGTAAAATGTCCATAACTTTTAGCCACTGCTGCGTACCCTGTTTAAAATCTTCTAACTGTTCACCTCCTCCAAAAATGTGTTTCTATTTCCCTAGCTCAGCCGAGTCACACCTTCAACATTCAGAAGATACACCAAGATAAATTCTAATCAATGCAATGTGAAAGTAGTTAAACGGGCACTACCACAAAAACAACTTAAAATATCAAGAGTAAGCTGCATATTTCAATTAAATTATTCCCTCTTCACGGGATCCTGTGTTAGCAATTCTTGGAGCTCCCATTCCCAGGCCCCCTGAAATTTATCTGTAATAGAACTGTGGTGACCCAAGAAAGTCTTATAAGTCATGTATATTAAACCTGTTTGTCTGGGTTACTCTCCCCTGGCCTCAAGCAGCTATATCACCCACCAGGATCTGGCCACCTGTTTGCATCTTGCCTATTTCAGTTTCCTGAGCACCGATACCAACCAATTATGATACTTCTCCCAAAAAAATGATGTTCTGTACTCAGTCACTTTTGTGAGTCTAACCATTTTTAACTATCATGTGATACCAAAATAACAGTGAGAGGTACACTCCTAATAAAGTGCAACTCTTAACTATTGAGTCCCCAAAATGTAGAAAGACTAAGTGGACATATCTCATTCATACAGTCATACAACTTGGAATCTTTAAGAACCCAAACCAAGGTGGAAACCAACTGCCAGCCAAGAGGAAATTGTATCATCATGTCCTGGGCTCTACCTTTTTGACATTTTATATATTCTTAAGGTGCCGCCAAAGTTTTCCAAGTATATATCCTTCCGCAGCACCTTATATCTCAGCATAGAGATGTTATAGTATATTCTTAATAAGTGACTTTGCTGTACATCTCAAAGTCTGGGACCACTAATATTCACATATCCCATAAAAAGCCAGAAGCCATTCTAAGAATCCTCAAATACCATGCAGGAGGAAGTAAGGGAGCCCCTTGTGCCACATAAATAATTAAAGGGACAACAAATAATTTTAGGGCATACACCTTCTGCATGAAGTCAAGCTGATTCAATTTCTAGCTGCTAGTGCAAGATGTATTTCTCCATGCCATGCAATCATATGCTAAATCTTGAGTAGTGTGTATGGAATTTTACATTTGATCCTTAACTATGTTAAATCATTCATCTTCCACAAGAAGGAAAAGCATTGATGAATATTTATTGTGGAGTTATATTTCAGCCAAACAGCTTTAGTCTTACCTTTATTTATTGTATATCCTGAAAAGATACAAAACTGCAATAGCTTCCCTAAAATTTTTGCCTAAATCCTCTTCAGGCTAGGCAAGGTATACAAATAAGTCACCAGCATAAAGTGAACATTTATATTGACAGCACGAGCCCACGTGTGTTTTAATGACTGGCTGTCTAAGATATTCTGCCAAAGGCATAAAATGCAAAAATAAGTGGGAATAATGGACACCCCTGTCTTGGTCCCCTCTTAATTTTAAAACTGGTTGAAACAATTGAGACATTGTCCACCCACCATAGATTGACTTTAACATGTTTATAATGTTTCCAGAAGTGACAACTTAGATAAGATCTTGTATAGGTAACACCAAGCCACATGAACTGATGCCTTCACTGCATCAAAATTAATGAATACTGGAGTCTTCTTTCAGCTTCCTCCAAAAGAACCATGGTCTTTACCAGGTATCAGATTTTGTTCTTCTCTGAATAAACTCAGTCTGTTCAGACACAATTAAAGTTAAGAACAATTATACCTAACCCCTTACTGAATATAAGAGTGAATAATTTGTAGTCGTAGTTTAGAATCAAAATTGGGTGGTATGAAGTTACTAATGTAGGATCTTTTCCACTCTTAATGATCATGATTAAACCTGCCTGCTTCCAGGTGGGTGGATCTTCCATTGATTCTATTACGTAATTTGCCACTTAAGGAAAAGTGTGAAGAAAGTGATCCCCAATCTTCAGAAAAAGTTCTGTTGGTACACCATTCTGGCCTGAATATTTACCTTTTGAAATTCCCTTTAATATAGACTTGACCTCCTCTTCTGGGGTGAGCTCTGTCATCCATAGGAGGAATGTATTATGACAAAATGAATGTATTATTGGACAGCACAATGGTGCAGTGGTAGTGTTGTTGCCTCACAGCAAGAGGTTCTCTGGTTCAGTTCTCAGCTGGGGTGCCTTCTGTGTGGAGTCTGCATGTCCTCCCTGCATTTGTGTGTGCTTCCTCCTATGTTTCAAAGACATGCAGCTGGAGCATTTCCCACCAGGCCTCCCCTAAAATTGGCTTTGTTCCAAGTTTTACTTTCCCGGTAAACAGATGTTAATAAATAAAAAAACAAAACAATGAGATTCCGGTTTGCCAAGTGTTCAGCTGCTAGTAGCATCTTATGCAGAGCAACCTTCTGCTGTTCTTAGAGTTGTACATAATACTTCCTGAAAATATCTTGCACCTGCTTTAGAAAGTATACTAACCTTCATTACTGTAGACCTAATTTTGCTTACTATATGTGACCTGCTGCCTTAGCCTCAGATCTAAAGCATACAAATTATTAAGTGACTTTTCAAAATTTCTGATCATAAACATTCTTTTTATTTTAGTGTATATTATAATCTAGGAGTTTTTCCATACTCTCCTTCAAGAGGCAAGCTTATTCTACCTTGTAAATCCAGGATTGATTGCTGTGGGTCCTTCTTTTCTTCAAGAATTCTCTAGTCTAAGCCCAAAATACATCAGCTCCTTCAAAAATTCTGTTAAACATATTTTAAACATATCCTACTGTAAAACCAGGAACCTGCAACACAGTTTAGGGGTTATGCATCACATCTCCAAGTCCTCTTTTAAATTTTAGACTATTGCAAAAGTGTAAGATCAAACTTTGAAATCTCAAAAGAATTTTATTGTCTAGGTCCAGTTTTGACAATAATGATTCATGGTCAGATAAGACAATAGGGAAGGTTTCTAAAGACTTAAATAATATTTGTGTTTTTAATCAGAGGACTTTGTCTATACATGAATTTGAGTGGTATCTGTAGGATGGAGTGGAATAATTGTAGTCAGGTAGCCTTAACTCAGAGCGGATATAAATCATCACCATCAACGTGCACACTGAGTCCAGAGAAACATCATTTTGTTCAGTTTGCACTGTGTGAAGTTTGAATGAAAATAAAGTTTACTTTGACTTTGATTTATTGTCAACAAATGTTCCTAGATCTCTTACAACAGTGTCTGACTGGAGGGACACATCACCTATATGGTAAGTAAAATTGTTTTGTTTACCAGAATGGACTATGTTACAGTTTTACCATTTAATTTGAGACTGTTGTCCTTGCACCAGTTATTAACATAGTCAAGCCCATGTTGGAGCAATTGTGATTCAGATGAAGTTTGAATAACAACATCCAATTTGCAGTCATCTGCAGACTTAGTTAACAATAGGCAAGGACTGCTGGCCCAAACATCTGAGAAAGAGATGGCAAATAGGAGAGGGCCCAAAACTGAGCCTTGTGGTACACCACTGGTAGCTTGCTTACTTTCAGAAGTGACACCTGTGACTCTAACCTCAGCGGTAATGCCAGACAACCAGTTAGCTGTACATCACACAATAAAAGGATTTTTAGTCAGATTTACACATTTATCAATAATACCTGCATGGGTAATAGTGTCAAAACCCTTGTCCAGGACTAAATATGCTGTATGCACTGCATAACCACTATCCACTGCTTCAGTTACTTTTTCAAAGAAATTTATTTATTTGCATTTGTTTACCGGGATAGTCCACTGGGCCAATGTGAGTCCATTTTCAGTGGAGGCCCAGGAAGAAAAGCTCCAGACATGGCATAACAGTACAACTACAGAATACAGAATCATATGGGACAAACATTATACATAAATATGGAATCATATGGGATAAACATTATACATATACTATAAAGCATTATATAACATTTGAGCAGCAAAGTACAAATTTAAAAGTAAAACAAAAATACATAAATCAAGTACATAACATTTGGGCAGCAAAGTACAAATTCAATAAAGTAAAATACATTGTAGGACTTAGAGAGAGTAATATCAGAGCAACATGCAACAATAGTCCTTAGAGAGGTAGATCATGGCTAGTAACAATACCTATGAGCAGTGGGTCCCATTATAGATAGGAAGAGCTAGGTGTAAGATAGATATTAAAATAATACAAGATATATATTAATGAGATTAAAGAGGCAGGACCTTCATTTGAAAAAGCCAAATTGATGAGAGTACAGGGTTAAGAGACTTTAAATGTCCAGATTAATGAGGTCTGAGGTAATGTGCTCCATACTTTTATATGTGAGGCCTGTGATACTAATGGGTCTATAGTTACTAGAGTCCATGGATGAACCACCCTTGTGTAATGGTAATACAAAGGCTTCAGGAATGTAACCACTGTAGAGGCTTAGGTTAAAGAGGTTAAGTAGGGGTTCAGAAAGACCATAGTTGGCAATAATTAGGAAATCTGGTATGTTATCCGGACCCATAGATGAAGTATTCATAGTTTTTGAGAGGGTTGAGACAACTTACTCCATAGTAATTAAAGGAGGTGGTTGGGACTGTGGAGCCTGTGGATTAGTTTAACCATGGGTGGAGAAAAAAAAATAACAAAATTTTTACCTAGGATAGTGCCATTAACCTTAGGATCAGAGAGTGCAGTATTATTGTGGACTAGCTTCAAACAATGATGGGTGTTACTTCTTAACTTTCTAACATAAATAAACAAAGATTTGCAGCTGCTTTTGGTTTTAGTGCCTCTTTTTAGTTCATACTCAGCTGTGAGATTCCTAATGGTTCCCTTAAGTTCTTTGTTAGTTTACTTCAATGTGCTCTTAAGGTAGGTAGAATGACACCTCTTACATGAATTAAGTAGTTTCTTTCTCTGTTATATAATTGATTTATATGGGTATTTGGCCACAGGGGCTTGTTTTTAAATTTTTGATTATATTTGTTGCAGATAGGGACTGCTTTATCAATAGAACTATTTAAGTGTGAGTAGAAGCCAGAGACATAGGTAGCAGCTTTAGCAATGAACTCCGTCAGCAGAGGATTACAGTAGAATTTATTTAGATTATCATGTAACTGAAGAAGGTTTTTGCTTTAGAGAAGTCCCTAAACACAGAGAAGGTTCCACCAGTTTTAAAGGAACAGGTCACTAGATTATAGGTTCATAGATAAGTACTAGGCTAGCTGCCCTTGCCAGCCATTTTAAGCCTACACAATTTCCCTTTTTGTGCTCAAAATAGTATATCCCATTTGGCAATAGATTTGCCTTACTCATCCTGATAATTATATATTACCTCTAATGAGAATAACTAAGATCATACCATAGATAATTTGAGGGGACCTATGCATGGGATAAAGCATGGAATTTCACCTGAAGACTGCTCTGTTTGTGTTCTCCTGAATTAATTTTTTCCTGGCTTATGGCTGTTATAGTTTGTCACCACCATAAATGACTTGAGTTATAAGGTGAGAACTATTCTGAGCTTTTTCTTTTCCATTCTTTGGTTGACTGTAGTTTTATCAAAATTACTGATTGGATTTGTAAAGCCAACTTGCATGACTACACAGTTATCAAATAAAACCCATTTCCAGATTTGAAGTCCACATCTTCTAATGCAACCTTTGTGGAGCACTGCCCAATATGTTATGATCAACTTTTTGTTTGCTTAATCAGTTAAAACACTCATCTCTCTCTTGTGCTACAGTAAAACTCAGGAAGCACATACATATCAGTCCTTGCTAGACTCCACTGGTAATGCTTCACAGCGGAATATAATCCAGCACAGCATTCTTCTATGTCGTCACTGTCAGGCTGGTCTCCAGGTACTAAATAAGCCTCCTTCCAGCTCCTAAACTTCAGAATTTGTGTACAAGCTGTTGTGCTGTATCATACTAAAGAACTTTACCATATTCATGCAAGTCACGTCAACTGACTAGAGGGTGTCCTTTGCTGAATCTGAGTTTTTATTGTTTTATTGTTTGTTTATTTATCTCACATTTGATAACCAGATAGGGTGCACTGATCCAAGGATCTTTTTCTGTCACACCACATGTCAATAGGGCTGAAACATTGAGGAGTTATACAAGGCACGTATATGTAATGATGGACATGGTTTACGCAAAGAATGATAAATGTGAGGTAACATCAGTTGAAATATCAAACAATGCAATTAGTAGAATTTATCAAACAATACAGCCATTACATTGTTTTACTTTACTTTGCAAGTTGTTCGAGTGATATTAATTAAAATGATAACACGATAATGTACAGAGCATTTTCAAGGGGTATGCATGTTTATATGTATATTAGTACAGAATGCTTGATAGAAAGAATAAAATAGAAATAGGCCTAAGCCAGCAAGGAAAGGTTAAAACAAAGCAAGTTGCACAACTGAAGTTATGAGTGGAGGGGAAATTTAAGAGTTAAAAAACAAAGCTCTGCATCATTCTGTAACATACATAACTACAATCTCACTGTCTTTATAATTTGTCAGGACACACTATTCTATGTTATCATTATATGTTCCCTGACCATTTGGTCAGAGATGCATTTTGACCAGTAGGCATGACACCATCTCTTGGCCCTTTACAATTATGTGCGTCATGAGTGGGGTGAAGTAAACAGACTTGTCCATTGTGAGGAAATTGTTCTTGCTGACAGTGGTATACTTCTGGGCACTAAATGAGTAAATTTGGATTTTAGGAGTCCAAACCGACTTTAAGCTAAAGTGAGACGTATCTTATTTCATCTGCTTTTACTCCTTGATTTTTTTTTTTCGCTTTGTGTATTATCATGGCTCAATAGCCCTAAGAAGTCATAATGTTCATCAAAATGCAAGGTTCCATGGCAATGCAATGACTATTATGGCACAAGGCTTTGATGACATCCATACTGAATGTACCTCACTGCTAAGCAGACCCTGCCACAAGGGCAGTCTCCTGCATCCTACCTGAGCCCTAACTTTTCCTCCCACAGGGCAAAAGCATGGCAGATAAATACTAGCAAGCATTTCACCTGTCACATACAAAATGGATGGCCTTCAAATTACAGACTTTAAATGTTTATGCTATGAATTTACTTTATAAATTCAAAAACAGAGCACTTCAAATTGTAAAGCTACTGTGTTTCCCCCTTTTCTATTCTAAAGTAGACTGCTGAAACTATACACTATTTGAAAACCTAATACCATAACTACAATAAAGTGTGTTGGGGGGAGATGCAGAACTTTCTCAATATCATGCATATAAGAATCAATGGCATGGCAGATGAAACAGTGGAAGAAGTAAAATGGAGGTGTGAGAGTGATGACACTGCATTGGGAGGTGAATATCTGTAACTGTTTTACAACTTCTAAGTGTCCCTTATGCCAACATGGCTAAAAATGACTGGATACTGTTTTTTTTTTGTAACTGGCTAAGAGTATAGCATGAAGGGAATGATATCACATGGGAGAAAGATAAATACTTGTGAGAACATTAATGTAGAAAAATGATACATTGTTGGAGGGTGAGCCCAATGACACAGTACTTGCAGTGCTCTCTCATCCTCACCTCCTAATAACTAAAAGAATCAGGCAGTTATGGGAAAGAGGTAAGGACAGGAGGATACTTGCCTTAAATGCTAAAAATTTCACTTCAGAAATGAAGGGATTTCTAGACATCACTCATTAAAAGATATTGGTGTATTTGTGACTCACTGTACTCCAACAAAATTTCCAAGTTTTGTAACCTATTACCTCAGCATATTTTTATTATTGACACCTCCATTTTCATGAAATCTCTCAAACAATACTTTTCTAATCACTGGCTCTGTCCTTGCTCTAACCCAGACTAGTGACTCTCTTTTCCTTTTTCTTTCAGACAGTAATTAGAGACTAACAATTTGAGACAATGTCACTGTTATCTTTACACTGTGTATATCGGCTTTCACCCAATGTTATCCCAGAGTAGCCTGTATATATTTACTCCACTACAATAGGATATTACATTTTATTGGTACATTCTACTCCCTGCTGATGTTTTTTGCTGTGCATCTTACTTGTACTATCTGTTTTTGTTGTAATTCTATGTATAAATTTGCATGTTGTTATTTTGTGCATCTTTCTTTGTATAACTGTAACTTAATGTTGTATTGAATTTTTCTCCCCGGGTCTCAGCTGAAAATGGGCTTCCAGCCCAGCCAGACAATTACCCGATAAACAAATATAAATAAATAAAATAAACAGGCCCCGGGATTCATGAAGCTTGTGCCAGGCGCAGGCATAGCGTAGGCGGTATAACGCCAAATATGGCCGCCAAGCGATTCAGGTACGATCCAATTCCACGTGCACTACTGGCGTACGCCAGATCTGCGCAGCCCTCGGCTTAGGTATGCTAATCACCCCATGCGCAGTGCTGCACCATGCAAATGAAGGTACATAGCGATACATGAAGTGGTGAAGGCGTAGCGTAAGCCCACAGAAATGTAAACCAAAAAAACACGGTTTACATTTTTCCAAACAGAACATCGGAGCTATGAAAGTGGACCAGACTCATGTATTACAAAGTTAACATATGCCAATGGCTAAATATACAGCCAATGGCATAAGAAAAGATGCAGAACACCTAAAAAAACAACATTTAATGTCATGTCCACAGCAACGCAAAGTACAACTGCAGGGCATGAGTGCGCAAACGGGAACACAAAGAAAATATATACAAATGTCATAAAATCACAATGTAATACAAATCAGGATTTCACCATAATACTCAATGGTATGCATGGTACACCACAACCAAGCTGCAAGGGTTGCTAACGGTCTGTGACAGTGTTGTGCGGTAACTATGAATTAGTAGTCAATGCCATGCAAATGAGGCAGGTAATACTGAATCCCAAACGTCCCGCCGGATTAAGGATGTACCATACGGTGCAGTGCTACAACACCGAGGAGTGGCTCAGAGGTATACATGACCTCAACAGTGGGGTCTGCCACCGTAGCTGTAAGCACATTGGAGCAATGCAAATCTGGCCTGGCCATTGCTAAGCAAAGCCGCAGGACAGGGGTGGGGAGGTTGGTATAGCATCATTTAGCTGAGAGCACATATGGTGCCAGAAAGCGCATGTGTACGGGGATGAAAACGTGCCCGAAACCCGGTAAGTGGATGCACGTGCCGTGCACCATAGCACAAACAGGAAGGTCAGGGGAAGAAAATAAGGAAATGCCGCAATAGGGTAATTGGAGTACAACTGAGCAATTAACACCTATTAACTCACAGTGGGCAATCGACGGCAGCTGACAAGTCTGCTCGCAGAAACCTGCAAAACAGGATGGGGAGGTGTCGGATTGCAAAGAAAGGAGAACTGTCATAGCAGAGCAAAGCAAACCTGCAGTAGACCGGCAATAGAACACATTACACAAGATAAGCCAGGTCTAGGAAAGTACAAATGAAAGCAGGCTGCTGGATGCATGCCAGAAAATGGTAGGTGAAACATGAAGAAATGTAAAGAGAAGGGCAAGAGGTAATCCACAGCAGCCAAATGTAATTCAACACCAAAGGCACCACAATAGTAGTTCCTGTCGTAAAACACATAAGATACCCTGTAGCTACGATCGTACATACACACCCTATGACATCAGCGGTGTTCACAGCACAATAGTATAAAGTGTGAAAGCACCCCACACACACACCTGTGTATTCCCAAACACTGCACCATAGGTGTCAACATATGGGGAACTTTTAAAATGTACATGTTGGGAGCTGTCATAGCTGTGATTCATCACCATGTGTTAGAGACTGACGGTGTTGTGGAGGATTATGCTGACAACCACCGCAGGCCCCGGAGGAGGAGAAGAGTGTTCATACCAAGGGTAACCTACCAGGGGCTACATGATCTGGAGATAGTAGAGCATTACAGGGTGGACAGGGACATCTTACAGCAAATAGATGAGCTGTGCCGGCCACGCCTGAGATCCAGAAACAACAGAGGGGAACCCATCCAAGTGGACATGAAGGTATGTGTAAGCTTGCGAATACTAGCCACATGTACCTTTCAAAGACCAACTGGCGATATAATGGGGATTTCACAGGCATCAGCATCCAGGGTACTACACCAGTTCCTGAATGCCATATTACCACCCCCGAACACAGGAGGAGTTGGCCAGCAATATGTGTCACTTCCACCATGTGGCACACTACCCGGAGGTACTGGGTGCGATAGACTACACGCACATACATATCAAGTCACCACCCGGTGAGCATGGTAGGTGCTACATAAACCGCAAGGGATTCCACTCCATCAACTGCCAGGTCGTGTGCAATACCCAGGGCATTATCATGGATGTGTGTGCTGGCAGCCCTGAAAGCTACCATGACTCCCATATCTGGCATGCCTCACAGCTGTATCAGGTATTTGTCAGGGGGGACATCCCACATGGCCACCTTGTGGGGGATGCTGGATATGCACTGGAGCCGTGGATGATGACTCCCATCAGAAATGCACACACACCCATGCAGGAATGCCATAATGAGGCACACGCCCAAACCAGAATCATCATAGAGCGTGTGTTCGGGATGCTGAAATCACGGTTCCATTGCTTGGACATATCTGGTGGAGCCTTGCAGTACTCTCCAGGCACGTGTGCCCACATCTTCATAGTATGTGCCATGCTACATAATATGATCCTGCGGAAACAGCTGCAGCAGGGAAAAAATGGTGAAAGCCCTCATAGCCCACCGCAATTGCCAAGGCCATCACAGGCACAGAGGGATTCAGACCACGAACACCCTGTGCCAGCCCCAGTAGGCAGACGGAGGCATGCCCAATATGCCTTTGCCTTAGCAAAGAGGGAACGTATAGCACATACTCTGACAGTGTAGGCCCCTATGGACTGACACACCTCTCCACCTGCACACACAGTAAAATGGATGGCACACACACACGACCACCTGTAAATTCTAATGTATAGGTGGGCTACTGTGTGAATCCTACATAGTCAGCCCTCAACCATTGTACACACAACAGCTATTGGAACAAGGAATGTCAACACCTGAACAGTACACGCACCTATCAGCATATGTTGGTACTGTGTGTATAAGTTCCCAGGTACATCGGTAGGTACACGCCCGATTGTCAGAGGCCCTACATCAATTGAGGCAAACAGTGTCTGCTGTCGCCACATTATCGAGTAACCAACTGTCGATCAGTGGAGCAGAGGCAATTGCGGGATCCCATGTGTGTAATCACTGTTCCCCACATACTCTGCATGGATTCCCTGGTGCGTTAATGAGGGGCTCCACATAATGTAATCATGGATGTCGTGTCAAGGCATGGGGTGTACCCATGACAGGTATCTGTAACTCCAGCATGCTCCACCAATGGTCGTTTGAAGGTGTAGCACATTATAGTGTGTGGCTCACTGTGATATACATACCCAATGCTGGAGCACATCCATTACACATCACATGGACATACCATTAATAGGACTCATCCATATGTAAACTAACTGAGTTACCCATGTGATTGCAGTATGGAGTAACAGCTGTAGTATAGTCCACATACAAAATGCCATAACACGTATGCAAATCCTGGATGCCCAAGTGGTAAATGCAGTGACCGTCGTGCATGTTCCCGGTCCCACATCCTGCAAGGGATGTAACGTAATCCCGAAGGCACGAATAATGCATGTCGGATGCAGGTCAGCAGATCATGTTTAGCACACGTTAGCGGGAATATGCGTTGCCCAGTGCTTGTAAGCGTCGTTTAAATATGACTATAAAGATATGTGCGAAACAGGGCTAAACTTCTCTGAATATTGTGCAGATCATGGTCAATGATGTCCAGAACAGGTGAAACCAGCATTATTCACCCCTGTACTAATAGTGCCTGCTCTGAAGGTTAAAACGACCACTGGCAGGAGTAGAACACTCAATCATGTACACAATCACCTAACACTAAGCTACCCGAGATGTAGCAATGGCAGGTGTGTAATGTGACAGGTTCAAACACAAACGTGCGGAGTCCAGGAAACAGTATACACCGACAAGTACACAATGAAAGGTGTATTCTGTGTGTTACTCTCTCTGTCAGAGATATATATATATATATATATATATATATATATATATATATATATATATATACACATATATATATAATACAGAGAGAAAGGGTGATAGAGAAATATATGTTGATATATACGGAGTCACTGATATCTGCAAATATATAGATAGGTCAACGACATGTACACAACCATGGAGGTACAAATAAATAGGATACTGCCAACTATGGAATGTGTCACATACTGACACGTGTAACCACGAGGCTGAAAGCCTGAAAGAACATAGTACTGGAACACTAGAACCGCGAGTAATATTATCACGATATGAAGGGACATTTAGTTACTGCTGCCGGTGTTGCGGTCCACGTAGGTACTGTGTTCACGATTGCCGTAGTCTGTGTATGTGTGTGTTGAGGGTGCCGTGTGCATTTCCGTGTGACTGTAATGTGTGTGTGTGTGTGTCTGCATCGTGTGTCTGTTAGTGCTAACTCGGAGGTAGATCATTACGGTAGGTGTGGTTATAGCTAGCCATAGGCATACGGTTATCCACCTGTCTAACATTAGGAGGGACAGCCCCTCCCTGGGCAGTTGTGTCCTGACATAAAACATGAAAAAGGGCAAATGTCTGAGATTGTAGGGCATAATTATGTCCCATATATTATGTAATAGTTGCATTAAATAGTTATACCTGTATGTAAAACGTAAATGATACATGAAATATGATAAGTAGCCAAAGTCCTACAAAAATAAGTATGTATTCAGGATAAAAGTATGTGCTATTCTGTGTACTGACCTTGGGTATGTGTCGGCCTGTAAACACCGATGTGTGTCCCACAAATGTCCCACTATGGCCATTTGAAAAGGTGGCAACCCATGCCAAAGAGGTTCAGTTACCAACACAACTGCAATGAGTGCAAATATCTGGGACAGAAATACATGGGGCAGCTGTCATTTAATAACATTCCTTTACATATCGCTGTATTTCCGGAGGTATGGAAGTATCAACCTCACCTGCATACTATATAGAAACCAATTAACAACGGCCCAATGTATATGCCCGTAACAAAAGTCTACTAACTGATAGGTCTTTAATTAGGGAAGGAGCCCACACATATATATGGAATATGTAGAAATGCAAGCCCCACAAACCTGTATATGCTACGTACACCCACCTACATCCCCCACACACGAAACTATAGCAATACAGACTGTAATAACAGCACAAACATCCACTCACTCAATTACATCTGCAGAAGCTTTAACATACCTTGTGAGAGACACATTTTTAAAGCGCCATGTGAAATTGTAGCCATTGTATAATGGAACAGACACTACAAGGGATGCTACATGAGGGCTTTAAACAGAACAATTCCATACCACCCGCCGTCAGTGGTAGGGTATGTCCAACAAGTACGTGCCATAGCAGGGGATAGTATATGTTGATATACTGTCACAGTAGGCATGTGTATGGGCATATAATGACAGTGACATGCCTAAGGTGGTCCTGCTGTGCAAGTATGCTTTGCATTATGGGATAATATGTAAAATATGTGTAATGTACAGTATTGTAGGTAGATATGTCAGATATTCTACACAGCATAACAGTCATATCATGCATACCAAAGGTATCGTCTGTTGGCATGTACAATATACAATAACAGGATACATATGGCTTGTAGTCACGGGACACTGTAACAGCATGATAGCTAATTGAAATGGAAGAGCTACTCAATTAACCATGCACAAAGGACATGTAATAGCTTCACAAGTTCATAGTGGGGTACTATGCTGTCTGGCAAGTCTATGTGTAAGCCCAACTACAGTGTTTACACCAGCGGCACCTCTCTAAGGCAGTGTCCTGTCTGTGAACAGCAGAGCCATGTGTTACCTGCACCTCTGCACAGTACAGACACTGCAGTGATTCCTGGCATACATGTGTGACTCCCATCCACCAAGTGAGGTATCACATGAACAGTGCTACTGAGTGTCCCTGCGTGATGTACATAGGAATCATGTTCCAAAGCATGGTGAGTGTCTGGATTGGGAATGTAACCCTCAAGCACATCCCACTCATCGTTGCATGTGTGCACATATCCATGAGCATGTTGCTCTCAGTGGCTTTAGTTTATGTCGCTTATGTGGAGTATATCCATGAATATTGTTGTGGACATGGACCCTGTATGTTCAGCAGAGGTCACCCCTGAGTATGCAGTATGCAAATGTGTGCAGTCGTGGTGTCCGTAGTTCTGCTGCATACGTCAACCTTCAGAGTTCAATAATCCTCATGGCGTGTTAATGTTGTGGTATGTAAAGCCATAGCTGTTCTGTAAGGTACACCCTAAACGGGGTGTTGTACCCTTGAATGTGTGTATACGTCAGGAGTTCAGAGGTACAATGGGCGCCTATGTTCCAGCTACAAAGCCAGTACAGATAAGGGTGGCCACATAGAAGGATAACCACGCCACATTGGCAATACGGTTATCAAAGGAGTGGGTGCTACATACATGTGTACTACGATCATGTACAATGTGACATGTATGTAGGGGGCTACCACCTATGTGATAGTCAGTGGGTGATTGGTGTAATGCAAAGGGGATGTTCATGCACCTTGTGTCATGCAGCTTGAGGCCATGATATTGATATCAAGTATCCGTCACAGTGACACCCTTATGGAGGGAGTCAGTATCAGCTGGTGGATCAATCATGGCGCTTTGTATGCAGTTGTCTGGAAAGCTAGTCAGGGAAAGTCCCTCTGTGCTAGCCTGTACCTCAGGGAAGCATATACCAAACATGAGGGGCCCTATGACTGAGGACTGGGGTATGCCAAGTGTAACTGAAATACAGTAGGTACTATGGTATGCTACCCTCATTGTGTGGGTCCTGTCCGTGAGCCACTTTGCATAATATCCTGAGACATAGGGGTCGATGTGCAGGTGGATGTGTATGTTGTCAATACCAGAATGGAGAACGGCGCTGAAAGCCAATGAGAGGACAATGTAGGCTGTGTGGACCCCCTTACTGTCATCAACTACCCTGGTAACTGTATCAAAGGAGTCCACCAGGTGTAGGAGCCATGCTCTGGCCCTAACAAGTCCAACCTGGGTGGCATCAAAGGACTGGAGCCCACCAATGTCTCTGTGAATGACTTCCATGATGATGTGCCCTATAGCCTTGCAGAACAGTTCAGTCAGGCGTATAGGGCAATAGTCCCTCTGGTTCATTGTGGTGCCACCTGTGTGGAGTGTGATAACTGTTGCTGTGTGCCATTCAGGGGCCACAATGTCTGATACAAGGCTATTACTGAAACTGGTGGCCAAGTGGGGAGACATGTCGTCCAGAGGTTTGTGTAAATCACAGCCTGGGATGTTGGATGGTCACATGGAGTCAGTGTTCCAGGCCTTAGAGAGTGCAGGTTAGTACTGTGTAGTTGTGACTGCAGGGACACCGCAATGTTCCTGCATGGATTGTGGCCCTGTAGGGAGTGAGAGGGTGTAATGTTAGCATTGAACCCATCTGCCAGGATGTTGCCAACATCACTTGGTTCTGTAATGTTCATGAGTAACTGTCGTATGTCAGAGCAGATGTGGGTATTGCCATTGACTACTGACATACCTCCATAATGCCTTGTGGTACACCCTGGAATGTGTCTCAGTAATGTTTACGTAGGTAGGTTCAGAGTATGTGATAAGGGATCCCGTAGCCCTACTGCAGCTGACCAGTGAGCTACCCCACCCATGGGATTGTACTCCACTTTGCAACAGCCTCCACCTTTTGTTGTACATTATGTCCATGGAACTGGACCCCCAGAGTGGCGTCCGTTATCTGGTGGGTACCATCATGGCTCTGTTTGGAATAGCATGATCCATGCAGTTGTGTAAGTGCTAATGAAGTGCACTAGGGTATGTTTCAGCATTTGTATGTGCATTGTCCATCTGCACGGCTGTCATGACGTTTACTACTGCTGTCATAAGACATCTATAGTAGGCATTGTAGTAATCTTGTACTGTATATGCCGTGAAGGGTGTGGTGCCGGGATGTGGATAACAAGGGTGATTAGCATATGTTTGGAAACCACCAACGATGGGATAACCCCAGGTGTGGACCACCAGTCACATGTTGGTAGTGTCCATGTCTAGGATATTGTTGGTCTTGGAGGTGTTGTGTTTGGGTTGATCCAGCCGAGTGGAGGTTATGAATCCCAGACAGCGTTGGCCCAATGTGTCGGTACATGAGTGGCTATCCCACTTAAGTGTGGGGTAGTGTCAGTCTCACATCAGTAGTACCTGTCTGAACCCTACTGTCCAGTACACCAAGAAATGAGGGCTGGTAACCATTGGGTATGTTGTTGAATCCGTAGCAAGTTACAATGTGTATAGCAGTTCTGGCCACAGTTAGTTGCACGTGGATCACCTCTGATGCATTGTGCTAAGTAACTAGCCAGGAGGTGTGTACAACATAGTGGAATATGGGAACACCTCAGCCGTGGGTGTTCCGGTCCAGGTTACATGACTGAAAGGTGTGGTTTGCGTATACATGACTGAATGGTGTGGTCTGCGTATAACCTGTCAGTGCAGGTGTGCTCTGCAGAGCCTAGAGGCAGGTCCCAGTCACTGCAGAGATATTGAAGTGGTCCATTATAAGGAGTGCCTTGCCTGCATGCGTCAGAGATGAAGATGTCAAGCATCGAGTCACATGACCCCATGTTTTCCTTCCTGTTCCCGCTCTGGTGGTGAATGTTATTGGAAACTGTGCAAGACAGGCAGTATAGGAGCAGCAAGAGCCTTACATGTTATCTGTACTCCCAGGGCTGACAGGTGCAGGTCATCTGTGCCAAAGCATTGTGTTTTGTTGACCATGTCAGTCAAAGCGGACAGACACTGGATGCCTGTGGAATGACAGCAGAAGCATAGGCAACTGTTGAAGTGAAACAGTCAGTCATTGTACAGTGGTATCAAGTCCGGATGAATGCATAATGCTCCCCAGGGCTTGGCCGATACCTTCAGGGCTACAAGACTGGTGAGCTATTGCATGTCCCTGCACATGTAGTCTGTGAGGTTGCATCTCAGGGCAGTCACACTAACATGGAAAATGACAGTCAAATTGTACCTGGTTAGGTGTGGCATGGGTGCATAGGTTATGTTGCAGAACCAGTTACCCGACAGCTAGATGTAAGTGATTATCACCTTGTGTAGCCTGCTGAGTGGGACATCAATGTGACTGCCTACAGAGTCACCTATGACTGGTGTGTTGTGTATGTTATAACACCCTACTGGCTGTATGTGATGGGCACACATGAGTCTGTGGGCTATAAGTTATTGTTGTTGTGTTTGGTGATGGGGGCTGCCTTTGGTGCCTACACAGAGTATGGAGAGGTTCTGCAAAAGTTGTACTCATACTATGTGTGGCCTGTGGTGGTGGAGATCTTGTGAGACTATGTCATGAGTGGGGTGTGTTGCAAATGTTGCACGTCCCCACATGACTGTCAGGTTCAGTCTGGGTTGGTGAGAGCATTACCCCCAGCATGGCTACATATGTGCATCTCCCACAGGCTATAGTGTCGTATGTTGGAAGGTGAGCATTGACTGTGTACATGAGACAATTGCTCTTTTGCCACATGTACGCCATATTCATCATATAGACAGGCAATAGCACTGGTACGTGACAGTTGGACATGCCTGTATATTCAACCATGTCTCACAAGATATGTGAGTTACGTGTGAAAAACAGCTGTTGTACTGTAAGCAAGCTGGAAATGTAAGGACAGACAGTGTACTTGTGAGAAATGGTTTGGAATGGGTGCTATATTAATTAGTAGCTCATGAAGTGCTCACGAGTTCTGAACAAGTGCTGAGCATGAAAATGCAATGCAGATAGGGTGTTGGATAATATCAACCCACAAGTGGTGACGACAGTCATAATTGGAGGCACTGCACTATTACCCTGCTGAGTATGGTCTGCAAGTCCATGAACCTTTATCAACGTAGATGTTAGCAGTACAGACGTAGATGACAGTACGGATGTTTGACTACATGTACCTTCGTATGTCACAGGAGTGTTCTACCAGTGGCCTGTTGACAGAATCAACACTACAAAAGGTGTCAGAGTGACATGTGCATATCACACCAGTGGCAGCTACAGTAAAACAGGGTTAATGTGTTGTACTCCCCCCTCATTGTAGCCCATACCACACAGACAAATGTGAGGCATCTGTGTATGTAAGGATGTTAATGGCCATGACCTATGAGCAATAGCTGTCTCAGTGTTGTGGACAACATACAGAATGGGCTTTGTGGGTGAGGTGTGTGACATATGTGCACAATCTGACAGATGATATTAGCATTATCACCGCTAGGTGAATATCCCTGTACCCATTAACTACCACCTAGGCTGCGGTCAACATTATGGACACTGTGTAAGGGATGGTGCTGTGCAGTTCACCTCCCTGAGTTGGTGACATCTCCAGGCCTATTAGGTAGTCATACGAGGCACCCATGTCATGACAGGGTGCCATCCATGAGCATGGAGATCATTGGACAGGCATATTCAGCACTCAGGTGACCAATATTGGATCACATATCACCTTTAAGGGGTATTGGCCATGCGTGGATGGGTGATACCAGCCTTCACAATCCTCACCTCCACTATGCAGCATGCTGGCTACCTTGCATAAAGACATGCGCTACACTATGATGTTGGACATGCTACATGTACATATCCTGATCTGAAAGACATACATCATGGACAGCCACCGTCCTACTACTAGGATCGCCACAAGCTGGACAGATTCCTGTGCCATACATGTGACATACTCCCGCCATACCATGCAAACCTGTCCATCAAAGTTGCACATGTCATCTCTGTCATACATGGTGTGATGACCGCATGGTAGATGTATTATCAACTGTCTGGATCAGTAATGTGGCACTGATGCACCTCGCGGTGGCAAAATGGCTGTCAGATACAGCTAGGAAACCTTGCCCGTACATGCTATAGTTGATAACCATACCTGCGAATGACGTCCGGGTAGCCATTGTCCCATGTCTATCACATGTGCAACACAGGCGATCTGTGGCAGGATGTTGAACTGCTGTACAGTGCCGTGTAGACGTATATGGCAAAACACATGCATGTAAAGGTTTCCATGCGTATGTGTGCATTGCCACTGATCAAGTCCATTAAGGCAGTGTATGTGTTGATATGTGACATATACACAGCATCAAGATCAACAGCATTACTGTGGACACATCCAGGCATGTGCTGATAGGTAAGAACACCAGTGCAGGCAAACAGACATGCCCACATCAAGACAGCATTCACATGGAGTATGAACAATGTAATGAGGTGACACACATATATGGTGATGATATCCAATGCATAACGGGTGTTACATATGTGTGACACAAACATATCAGTCGTGTCAGTGTCATGATGATTTGCAAAGATAACTGTGCAGATGTACTAGATTTAATACAAATGTATGTGCAGCAGTATCTCTGTACATCTCTGTGATACTGTGACCTGTCACCATCATTATGTCTTACAGATAATGCCTCGTTCACGCCTGCCAGCGTACAGCTGCCAGGAGGATGATGTCCTCATCCCGTACCTCCATGAGAACTATGAGGTGTTGTTCAGCCATGTGCCACAGCATGCCCAGCAGTGTGACAACCTGTGGCAGGACCTTCGCAGGAGGGTTAATGATGTGGGTGGCCATAACCACACCTACCAGCAGGTGCGCAGACACTGCACGGACTTGATACAACATGCGAAACAGTGTGCCACTGCAATCGCCAGGGAACAAGGTGGAACAGGTGGTGGGCCACCAGCCCAGTCCCCACTCACACCCACTGAGGAGCTACTGGCCAGTCTCGGGACACCCTCAGAACAGCATCCACAAACACTAGCTGCCATCGTGGAGGTGGGTGTCTCCCAACCAATGAGCCTGGAGTTGCCTGGTAAGTCAGTACTACACATATGACTATTATATCCCATTTAGTTGCATGTGTCACTGTACATTATGTAATGTAACATAATATGCAAGGTATATTTACACACATGCTGCATACTACAGTATGCTACCCTGTGTATGCACACATGTGCATACTATATGCTATTGTACAGGCGAATGTGTTAACATGCACAGTGCACCCTGTGGCTGTCATACAGTCATGGATAATGTTCAAACTGCTGTGTCACCCCTATACAGGTACCTCTGGCATGCCGCATAGACATCAGTCCATTGCAGGTGAGACTATCATCAGTATCAGGCATGTTAAAGTATAGATCTATTTGCCATGTGGCCAGTTAACACTTGTACACTTGATGTTTGGTCCAGTCACGATATACAGGTCGCATCTCCCATTATTCACACTGGCTACCCATGTGCAATATATATAAACAAAATGATACACCAACATGAAACCACAGTATCTGTCATTGCTACATGTGTGGACAGCTGTGCATACAACGGTGGAGGTGTTGTACAATGTAGGCATATGTACTATACATCGGAACAACACATGTGTGGTACACAAACAGTACCACACAGTGAGCTGGGATATGGGCAGCCCACAGGAGTCACCATTGTGTTATATGCCCCTGCAATGGGTGCACACATTGTGATGTGCCATCTGACATGTCACAGACACGTAGTGTTCTGGCTGCAATATTGTCACACTATCCCATAACACATACCAAACATACAACCCGTTGTCTGCATAGCCCTGTAGATGGTGACATATCTGACATCTATGGGTGTATGTCATATGGGACAACACAGACATGTGAGATAGACGGCCATCACAAACATTTGACCAACACATATTCACACATGGTCATGGGGGATGGGCAGAGACATGTAGCCACACAGTAGATGTGATGTGTATACGTCCTGTTGCACATTGTCCACACATGGTCCAATTATAGCCAGTGGCAGTATTATAGACTGGATCTTAGTCTCTCATCCCCACTACTACACTGATAGTGGAACTCTTCCTGATTCTCTCAGTGACCACCTTCCCATTTTCACCAAACGTCTTCCATCCCCATTGCAAGTAACTCACAACTACATTAGCACTCGCTACCTAAAAAACTTCAACCCTATAGCCTTCTCAGACACCCTAAAATCAATGAATTGGAACCCCCTAAAAACTCTACCCCTAGACAATGCTGTAGCATACTTTAATACAATCTTCCTAAAACTACTAGATACTTTTGCCCCCTTAAAAACTAAAAGAATAAGACACAACACTGCCCCCTGGCTAACAAAAAACACAATAACTGCCATGCGACTTAGAGACAAAACCTGGGCACATTACCAAAGAAACAAAACTCTCACCACCTTAAATGAATTCAAAACACTTCGCAATACTGTTAAAAAACTTATCACAGTAGATCGACAAAATTATTTCCCCTCTCTCCAAAACAACCATAAAACTAACCCTCAAAAATTCTGGAAAAGCATCACTACCCTCCTAAAGCCTGCCTCAACAGAAAACCCCAGCCTAGACCCAAATGCACTAGATACAGACCTGGCTACCCAATTCAACTCTTTCTTCATAGACTCTATCTCCAAACTGACATCGTCCTTCTCTAACAACTCCTCACCCCCCATATCTGGATCCCCCCTCTTGACACCAGCTTCATCTCCAGTCTCTCAAATCCCATCATTCTCCATAAACCCATCCCCACTTCTACCATAAGAAAACTCCTGCAAAAGCTAAAACCATGCACCAATGCCCCCGATAACATTCCCTCATCCTTCCTCAGCATAGCTGCAGAAGCCATTGCCTTCCCCATCAGCATCCTAATAAATCGCTCCATCCAAGAAGGTGTCGTACCCAAACTCTGGAAAAGGGCTTTCATCATTCCCCTGCACAAAGGTGGCAATAATAACAATATTACTAACTTTCGACCCATCGCCATCCTCTCTCCTATATCAAAACTCCTAGAGAAATGTATCCACCTTCAACTCCTTCCCTATCTGTTAGACAATAATTTACTAACTCCCACACAACACGGTTTCAGACCCAATCACAGCACCATGACTGCCCTCCTTTCCTTCCTGGAAACTGTAAATAAAGCCAGAGATTCAGGCTGTATTGTATCTACCCTCTTTCTTGACCTCTCTAAAGCCTTTGATACTATCTCTCACAAACTTCTCCTAACTAAACTATCTAACCTTAACCTATCCACCCCTTCTCTCAACTGGTTCACCAGCTATCTCTCCAACAGGCAACAAGCTGTCAAGTGGAAAAAATCCATTTCCACTTTCCTTAACACACCCACTGGTGTCCCCCAAGGTTCCATTTTGGGTCCTCTCCTTTCCAACATATTCATAAATGAATTCTTCCACTCAATTCATTATGCTAAACGTATTCAATATGCAGATGATTCTACAATTATCTGTGCAGCCACTTCCATCCCCACTCTCTTAAAACTAATTCAAGATGCCTTCACTACCACAGAACAGTGGATGAAGGACAATCATCTTGCACTCAATGCATCAAAAACCAAACTCATGGTATTTACCCCCTCAAAAAACAGAACCATTGATAAAAAGCTATTCTCCATAAATCGTCAAAATAACACACCCCTTGAATTGGTATCTGAAACCAAACTACTTGGAGTCCAGATTGATGAGCAACTGAAATTCAACAGCCACCTACAACTAAACATAAATAAAACCCACCAAAAACTAGGTATGCTCTACCGACACAATCGATTCCTCACCCCATCTACTAAACTCACTCTCGCTACTACATTTCTTATCCCTTCCCTTCTTTATGGAGCCCCTCTCCTTACAAACCTGCAATCATCTCTCAAAAAAAAACTGTCCTCCTGTTATAATAAAATTGCAAAATTTGCCACAAGCCACAAATCATCTACCCACCACTGCACATCTCTTCACAAACTTAACTGGCTAGAACTCCCCAACTATCTCACCAATACTCAGCTAACTTTCGCTCACAAACTAATTTTTCATCCCTCCCTCTGTCCTTCTCTCAGCTCTACCTTTAAAATGCACCTACCTCAAAGACTCCTACGCTCTAACAACCAAAACCTAATTGAGCTATACAAACCCCTTCATACTCCAGGACAAAACATCCTATCCTTCGCTTTAGCACACCTATGGAACTCCCTCCCTCCCTCCATCCGTACCACCACCAACCTCCCTGGCTTTAAAAAGTCACTGCACTCACACCTAACATCCTCATGGGAATGCTCCTGCTCCCATCCCTCATAGTCTGTTCTCCACTTCTTATAGCCTTCTATATCATACATCAACAGTTACCAAATAATAAGCCAACTGCAACAACATCTTATAATTCTCTAATCCTAAGATTCCTCTCTAGAAACTGTATATTTACCATAGCTATGCTCTGATATTTCTACAAAATTTAACCTAAAGAATTTTTTACTGCACCTGCTTAAACCTTTGTTTTCAACAAAATGAAATCTAAAATCTACATTATAAATGCTTAATCTCTGCCTTGTCTTGAGTCCACAACTGTTTGAATTTTAACTTCTGAAATCTTTTGTTACCACCATTTTAAAGCATTGTCTTTAACCTACTAATGTTTGTAATTGTAAACTACTATAACATTGTTTTTGTAATCAAAAAATGCTATAATATTCGTTGTAACCTTTGTTTTGGAGCTTTTCTCCCCGAGACTCCATTGAAAATGGGTTCTCTTGACCCAATGGACTATCCTGGTAAACCAACTGCAAATAAAATAAAATAATAATAAATATAGCCTTAGTTGACTGATTATACAGTTGATGTGGTACACTGGACATCATAAAAGCCTGTGCACAGCTAGTGGAGGTGTCACTTAAGTCTACCATATAAGGTGTGTTGAACATCACGACTGTGTCATAGCATGACAGTAGTCACCTGTACAGCTTCCACAGACATTGACACCACATCAGGCCACAGATACTGTACATTTCCCTTGCTGCTGTAGGACATCACCGTTAGCTGTGCACTACATGTCTGTGCTACATCAATGTCATGTGGGACATGGTGAATTGACAAGTCTGCCATGAGTGGACATGGTTGCCAGGCAGCTAGACTCTGTAGTAGTTGTGCAGGGGTGTCATCTGTAGGTCTTCTAGTGACCTGTCACATGACACAGCATGGTTTGGTGTGTATACACCTCAGCACCATGGGTCACAATCCACAGTTATGTCATGGGTATGCATGCAGTTATGGCTATGCAATGTGTGCATATTAAACACTGTATAGCAATATAGACACCTCATGATGCCATGCAATGGCACAGTGTCTGTACTTCACACTGTATAGCAATGTAGATGGCTCACACTACCCTTCCATGCTCATGCACATTTGCTAAACATGCATTCTATCTGTAGGGCATACAGACAATACTGCAATGTGATGCCCATTACAATGCTGTACATGTGTCAGGACACCATTGTGTCAGACATGTATGCATGTTAATGCACACGTCAGCAGATTACATGTCAAGGTCACTTCAGCCATGTGTACTGTTAACCTGTTCTGGTCCACATGGTGTATCACGGGGATGCATGCTTACTACCATGATTGTGTGAACTGCATTACTACTGATATGACACCTGCTTGCTGTTGTGTGCAACCCAGGGAGGTATGCTAACACTATTAATGTCTGAGCTGCATGCCGTTTGCTGTATCACATGCATGCTGCATGCCGTCTGTCAAATCACATGCATGGTGTGTGTGTGTCTGTGTGTCTGTGTGTGTGTGTCTGTGTGTGTGTGTGTGTGTGTGTGTGTGTTTCTGTGTGTGTGTGTGTGTGTGTGTGTGTGTGTGTGTGTGTGCGTGCGTGTGTGCGTGTGTGCGTGTGTGTGTGTCTATTGTAATTTAGAGTCTTTCTTTGCATTCACAGGTGATGTAGGTGCGTTACCCCCTTGCGGTCCATCTGATGTTAGTGTCCCCACAGATACTAGCAGTGATGAACATATGCATAAGGTACAGGCAGGGTGGTCAGGGGCTGAATCTGTGCCAATGGTTGCCATCCCAGCTATGTCCCCCTCTTCCCCGCACACAGTTCTGCTGCCAACACATACCGCATCACCAGTGGCCATAGAGGAAGGACAGTCAGCATCTGTTAGCGTGGAACAGGAACGTGTGTTGGCTACAGAAGGTGTGTCTCCACACCATGGTGTCAGTGTAGTGACTGCAGATGTGCCACACAGGCATGTGGCCAGTGCTGCTCATAGGAGGACCTCTGGCAGACATGCACCTGCAGGACAGAGCGCAGCAGCTGGTGTCACCAGATGCATGTTCCAGACTGTAATGGCGGCACAGGCACGTGCTGAATGGCAGAACAGAGAAGGGCAGAGGCTGCAGAGGGCTGCTATCCGTACTCTAAATGACAACATCCAGGCATTGGCAAATGCTCAACAGCAGATTGCTGATGTTCTGGACAGGCGATTGGGTGACATGGTCGGAATCCTTGACCGTGGCATGGCAATCCGCGAGCATGAGCTGTCTGTGCTGGAACATCTGGTAGGGGTGAGGCATAGGCCACGTGGACGTAGGCCAGCTACACCACCTAGTGCAGGTCAACGTGAGCATGCCACCTCACATGCCTGCTCCCATAGTGGCGGTAGCAGTAGCAGTGCAGCTGGTGCGGTGCTGTCCATACCAGGACACAGCAGGCCACGTGGACATGGCCCTGGACATTCCCAGCAGGTTCCAGTGGACATGTGTCGTCGGACAGTAGCCAATCTGTACCTCCACCTGGTAGTGCCCGTGCAACCCCTGGCAGGCACAGGTCACGTGGCTGTGGCCGGACACAGTGAGCTGTACATCCTGGTCTGTACAATCTGGAGCTGTCAATAATACCCCTGTGTAGGCCTCACAAAAGGCAGAACTGTGTGCACACATACACGCACACGGCAAAAACATCTGTAGGGCACCGCAACACCCACATGCATAACGACCACACATGTCCAATCAGATCACCGACCCTTACCCACACACATGATGTCATCCATTGGTGCAGCCTATGCCCCTGGCAAACATTATCACCCTGTGCATATGATGAAGCCTGTGCCGCATCCCTGTCCTCCACACCATCGGTGCAGGGACATGCTCAAATGGTCTGATGCACAGGGTGAACAGAACAGTGAGAGAAGTGTATATTACATTAGTTGTGTACTGTTGACACGCCCCAGACATACCATGTAGTACAGGTTTATCATGCATTGTTATATGTTCACAGTATGTGTCTTGGTAACAACAGTAACAGCATGTTGGTAATGATGCCCTGGTTCCCTCCTTATGGTCTACTTGCATGTGCCAACAAGTAGCAGTGTTTGCAGTTTCCCATATGTAAATGTGGAGTACTCACAGGCATGTATGGCAATATCAGCATGCTATACATAGCCTCAACCTGACTGTCGGAAAGGCTAACATACCACAGATGTCCACACATCTACTGATCCAGAAGCATGTGGGCTGTTTAATAGGCTACAGTGGCTAGAGACGTGATATCCATACCAGGTCACATCACAGGTATGTTGACATGGGGTGGGGGTTGTACACAGCAGTCCGGCCGATGATAATGTTAGAGGCCACTTGATAGCATGAAGCCTCACTGTGTAGCAGTAATACCCTGTCACAATACAGGAACATGCCCACACTCACGGGGTCAACAACACTATAACGCACACTCCATAGTGATGAGGTGAGGACCTCTGCCTATGTGGTAATCACCCTCACAGTACTGTGCACCCACACAACGCGACACAGAGAATGAACATGTACAGGTAGTCAGTAAGGCTGAGACCAATGGCATCAACAGGGTAGTAGACTGCATCACCATGAGGGGTTAGGGATCCTGTCTGCTCTGTATGGTAGCATACACCCTCACTCCATGCACCGGACAGCCATACATACACACACACACACACACACACACACACACACACACACACACACACACACACACACACACACACACACATACACACACACACACACACACACACACACACACACACACACACACACACACACACACTGTGGAGTCCACAAATGTCATTCACATATGGATAGCTGACATGTGTGTGATACACACACCACCCCTGCCTACGTCATGCTTTCCACACTGCAGTATGTACAGATCTCTACAACAGTGTACAAGGGTGTGTAACAATTGGGGTGTATTCCCCACCATATGTGGCATATATGGTCACACAAGCAAACACACATGGCAGTACTGTGAATGATACACCTGCTATATGATGATATGTCTGACAGACATGCAGCAGTATTGGCCGCATTATGTGTACCAACGCTACCTCCGGCAATTGTGCTGCTATATGCACACGGGAGGATGTAAGTGTTACAGGTGTCAAGTGACTTACAGTCAGTAACACCCGACTGCTGTGTAGGTTTTATGTCTTCACCGTCAAGTAACAGTAACATAGCGTACTGTTAGCACATGTAATGGTAGGATGGCGTGTGACACACCTGTCAGTCGTCCCCGGCAAACATCCATCTGCAAAGGTGGATCACCACTTTATGTACACACATCCATCCATACCTGATGTACATTCTACCGTACTGTTAGTATTTCACCATATACAGGTGTCAATGATGGGGCTGCATTGCAACTGCATGTTGTAGTTAGGCACAGATGAATTACATACATCAGCTACTGCACATGCATGGTAGCTGCACACACACCACTACTTGTACATGTGTGTTGGTCCTACATGCCTCTCATGTAGCCATGTTTGTATGTATTGCAATTGGTGGACATGTGTGATGACATACATAACCCATGGACTGTTGTATGATATGATGGGTGTCATGGGTAACTAGTACAGAGGGAATGTGTCCTCGGTCAACATTGCTACCTCATGTACTGTTAGCATTCAGCAGCCATGGACCTACCTTCCATTTGCATGCGTGTGATTGCTGTAGCCACTTGTCTGCACGGAGGACAGCAAAAGCTATGCTATGTACATATGTGTTTTGTGTGTGTGTGTTTGTGTGTGTGTGTGTGTGTGTGTGTGTGTGTGTGTGTGTGTGTGGTCCATGCACATATCCACTGCGATAACATGTATGTCATATCCAAACATGTGTGTTCTTTGGTGTACAGCGACAGTCATCTGTCACAGCTGTGTAAGACAAACAACAGCTGTTCAGGACCCAATATTCAAAAAAAAACAGACGACAGTTGAATAAAACACACCTTTATGAAACACAGAGCTTTCGGGAAACACCCTTTCTCAATGATTAACATAAGGTTCATTAAAAGATTCACTTAAATACACCCAAAAAGACATCACATGACCCGCAGCCAGGATCATATGACCAAAAATTCAATTAAAAAAGAAATATTTAATACATATAGAGATACATATAAAATACATATAAAACATATAAAAGTTCTTGTATATAAATATAATTATGAACATCATCTTTATTTCAATTTTGTTTGTTGTATTTTAACCAATATTGGTTTTAAAGAAACAGCTGTGTTTAAACCTGGATATACATCAGCCGTCAGACGTATTATCCATTCATATTCTTTTGTTTCTAACAAATTATTTATATCCCCACCTCTAAAGGGTTTTCGCACCATATCTAGAACTCTAAACTTAAATTTATGGTCCTCACCTAATGCCCTGATGTGTTTACCAAGGGCATTATTTTCACATCCTCTTCTGATCTCTGACTTATGTTCTATAATACGGTCTTTCAGTTTACGTGTTGTTTTCCCGACATAGAAACAAGTACAGGCAACGCATGTTGCTAAGTATACCACATTATTAGATATACATGTTGCCAAATCATGAAATACAAATATTCTTTTGGTTACTGGATGTTGGAACATACTATTAGAACCCAGATCCACACTAGTAGGCGAAGCTATGTCATTGCAACAACTGCAATTATAGCAACAGAAAGTGCCAGTTTTAGCCCCTATAGACTGCTTAACAGTATTGATGTTAAAATCTTTATAACATAACAGACTTTTTAAAGATCTTTTATTCCTATAGGCAAAAGATGGCCTCATGCCTACCAATGCCGCAATATCATCCTGTGCTAAAAGTACTTTCCAATATTTACTTATAATATTCTTAACCATGTGTGATCTCGAAGTATAAGAAGTAATGAACCTTAGTTTCTCTTCTTTAGGTGTAACAGATGAAGGGCTATCATCAAAATTGGAACTAAAAGTAGGTCTATAAAGTGAACTCCTGTTGGTTTCAGCTGTGTAAGACCCAGGGCCCCTGTTATGTGTAGAGCCGACCTGGTCATGTACAGTGGTATCATTGCATTGCATAACACATGATGGAACCCTGTCAGTACATGTGTAGTCTGATCAGTTGCTGTAGACCTATGTACAGTCCACTGATCATGAGTCACACGGTGGTGTGGTAATGTATGGGTCTGTGTTGCTGGTCCAACGACATGGTGATGCCTGAGGGCTACATAGTAGACTGCGGCGTTTACCTCTGTGATCTGCACCTGAGGCATCTGTGATGGCTCTTGCGTGTGTACTGGTCAGTACATGTGAGTGGCCTTCATGTACATGGGGACAGTAACACCATACTGTGCCCTTCCATGTTTAGAATCCGTGTGCATGCAAGACAGCCCTTTGCTACTGCTAAGTGTGTGAGCATGCCCAGTACACCATTGTGTAGATGGACACACAGTACATTCCAAACCATGCCCTTCCGTGTTTAGAATCCGTGTGCATGCAAGACAGCCCTTTGCAACTGTTAAGTGTGTGAGCATGCCCAGTACGCCATTGTGTAGATGGACACACAGTACATTCCAAATTGTGCCCTTCCATGTTTAGAATCCGTGTGCATGCAAGACGGCCCTTTGCAACTGCTAAGTATGTGAGCATGCCCAGTATGCCGTTGTGCAGATGGACACACAGTACATTCCAAACTGTGGCCTTCCGTGTTTAGAATCCATGTGCATGCAAAATGGCCCTTTGCAACTGCTAAGTGTGTGAGCATGCCCAGTACACCGTTGTGTAGATGGACACACAGTACATTCCAAACGGATGTGTGATACTAAGTGTGTGAGCATGCCCAGTGACACCTTGTGTCGGTGATGTGCCTCTGTGTATGGGCATGGCCATTGATATCCTGTATAGCGATGGTGGTCATCCAGGCAACAGATGCCCATTTTCCACATCAGGATGGATGCCTACATTGAACACACTGGTTGACTGTCTTGAAGGGTGTACTGTCTGTGGCACATCTCGTATCTATGTAGTGTTGTAATAGTGCTCCATAGATGGGCAGTTGTCCCGCTCACACCACTGCCGTGTGTTTGTCTACATCTACCTTGGGACAGTAATATGCTTTTTGACTGCTCACTCTCTATACTTACCCTATCGGTGTCTTTGCCTTTGCGGATGATGTCATCCACCTAGAAGTATGCCTCTGGGAGTACTGTGTTCCAATAATCTTGGTAGCGCGTTCTGTAACTGTATAATGCTGTAGTGTGATAAGGTAGTTAGGTGTATGTTCGACTCCCAGCCCTGCCAAGTGTGTGTGTGTGTGTGTGTGTGTGTGTGTGTGTGTGTGTGTGTGTGTGTGTGTGTGTGTGTGTGTGTGTGTTTCCAGCTGTCTGAGGACAGAGTAATGCTTTTAGACGGCTCACTCCACATACATTCCCTATCGGCATCTTTGCCTTTGCGGATGATGTCATCCACCTAGAAGTATGCCTCTGGGAGTGCTGTGTTCCAGTAATCTCAGTAGCGTGTACTGTAACTACGTAATGCTGTAGTGTGAACTGTAACTGTGTAATGCTGTAGTGTGATAAGGTAGTTAGGTGTATGTTCGACTCCCAGCCCTGCCAAATGTGTGTGTGTGTGTGTGTGTGTGTGTGTGTGTGTGTGTGTGTGTGTTTCCAGCTGTCTGGCGACAGAGTAATGCTTTTAGATGGCTCACTCCACATACATTCCCTATCGGCATCTTTGCCTTTGCGGATGATGTCATCCATCTAGAAGTATGCTTCTGGCAGTGCTGTGTTCCAGTAATCTCGGTAGCGCATTCTGTAACCATGTAATGCTGTAGTGTGACAAGGTAGTTAGGTGTATGTTCGACTCCCAGCCCTGCCAAGTGTGTGTGTGTGTGTGTGTGTGTGTGTGTGTGTGTGTGTGTGTGTGTGTGTGTGTGTGTTTCCAGCTGCCTGGGGACAGAGTAATGCTTTTAGATGGCTCACTCCACATACATTCCCTATCGGTGTCTTTGCCTTTGCGTATGATGTCATCCACCTAGAAGTATGCGTCTGGGAGTGCTGTGTTCCAGTAATTTTGGTAGCGAGTTCTGTAACCGCGTTACGCTGTAGTGTGATAAGGTAGTTAGGTGTGTGTTCGACTCCCAGCCCTGCAAAGTGTGTGCCTGTGTGTGTGTGTGTGTGCGTGTGTGTGTGTGTGTGTGTGTGTGTGTGTGTGTGTGTGTGTGTGTGTGTGTGTGTGTGTGTGTGTGTGTGTGTGTTTCCAGCTGCCTGGGGACAGAGTAATGCTTTTAGATGGCTCACTCCACATACATTCCCTATCGGCGTCTTTGCCTTTGCGGATGATGTCATCCACCTAGAAGTATGCCTCTGGGAGTGCTGTGTACCAGTAATCTCGATAGCGCATTCTGTTAATGCATAATGCTGTAGTGTGGTAGACTAGACAGGTAGGTGCTCGATTCCAAGGCATGGCAGGTGTGTGTGTTTGGCAGTTATACTGTATGTGTTGGTATCTGTGGGTGGCTAGCTGTGGGATGTGTTCAGTTTGTTTTGTTGCTGACCTATATAGTGTCCACAGCCCGCATATTCTGCCAAGACAATGGGTTGTCAACACATACATTCGCCAATAGGTCTGGTGAGTAACTGTCAGCAGCCCTACTCTTGCCCTTGATAGGGTCTGACCCGTGTGACGCAACATAACACACGTGCCTTGATAGTAACAACACTACATGATGCAGGTGGCACATGTAGTTTCCTTTTCATTCCTGTCTAATGCATTGCTGTCATGTGGTCCACTGTTGTGATATAAATGCCATATCTACATATGTGTGTACATGTATATGTGTGTGTATATATATATATATATATATATATATATATATGTCCATGTATATATGTGTACAAATAATATATTTGATATATGTAGATGTAGAGGTGGACATACATGTGAACATATGTCTGGGGACATCAGCACTATTGAATGTTTGTGCCGGATGATCTGTATGTGATAACCTGGGATCTATGTATATCTGCCATGGCATGGTGGTAATGCACATCGTCTGTAGTGTGCAGGGCCACGGGTTGTAGTCGTGTGGACACCGCTTATTTTGTTGCTGGGAAGACCATGGGACATCGAATATGGTGATGGTAAGGCATCTGTTGCCAGTTGTGTATGGATCTGAGTGACACTGAGTAGTGGTTAATAATTTGGAGGTTCGGTATGGGTCATATAACTATTCATTAGAAGACTATACTATGCAGATGAGGTTGACTATGGTGTATCACATTTATCACCAGGGTGTGCTGCTGGTCCCTGGAGTGTATGTGTGTAGTCAGCCGGGTGCAGGTCTCGAATATAGTTAACAGCATGGGAGGGGGGTCAGGCATACTGTACGTACATTGCAGAACTGTGCCTCGGGAGTGCTCCTTCCTTAGCACACCTAAGCTAGGGGTGTGTCTATACCTGCCTGGTGACATTGGGAGGGATGACAGCAGTGGTATGGTAGTCAGGGTATACAGGCTGCACAAACAGGTGTTGATCATCACAATCCACAGATGACATGGCCACCCCGCATATGAATAGTATGTTAATGCGAGCAAGCAGCATACACACGTGTTTCATCCACATTCTACACCACCGGTGTATACCTGCAGGGACATTTCACGACACAGTCCAACCAAATGACACGGGCTGCAGCAGGCAACATATATCAACATGTGCAGGAGGCTGGGGCAGTGAGGATGTGTATGCTGCCGAACAACCCTTACTGGGGTGACATAAGACTTTATAGACCGAGGGTGACTTACCAGGGGCTACATGGGCTGGGGATGTTGGAGCACTATGGGTGGACAGAGACCTCCTACAGCAGCTTGTTGACCTGTGCCTGCCACACCTGACACATCAAACAGGCCAAGGGAAACGCATCACAGTGGATACCATGGGATGTGTTGGCCTAGGTGTACTAGCCACAGGTACCTCACACAGCACAACTGGGGATATCATGGGTATCACACAGGTATCTGCATCCAGAGTATTGCACCAGTTCACAGATGCCATGTCAACACATGCTAGTGAGCACGTACATGTCCTCAACACACGTGATTAGTGGACCAGAAATATGCATATGCATAAGCCTAGTACTTATTATACAGCAGGAACTTTTCATTGTTACATTTGTTAATGCCTGTTATGTACTTCACAGATAAAGATTCTAGTTGTCTACTGATGTACTATGTTCTTCATCTGTAAATATGTTGTAAGTAATTTCTATGTTAAATTGTTAATTGCTATGTAATCCAATGTAACTACTGTCTGTTTATTTTACTGTGGAGCTTTTCTCCCCGGGCCTCCGCTGAAAATGGACCCACATCCAGTCGGACACTCCTGGTCAACAAATTTAAATAAATAAATAAATAAAATAAATCTGTTCAACCACATGGATGACTACCCCAGGGTACTGGGTGTTATAGCCTGCACACGTAGCACCACCCAGGGAGCAGGGTAGGGCCTACAGTCACTGCAGGGGCATACCCTCCAACCGCTAGGCCATATGCGATGGCCAGGGCATAAGATTGAATGTGTGTGCTGTCTGCCCTGGAAGCTATGATGTGTCCAATATACGGCTTCTGACACAGCTGTAGCACACCAATACCTATATGGACATCCCCTACAGTCTCCTAGTGGGGGATGCTGGGTAAACACTGGTGTAGTGGCTGATGACACCCATCAGCAATGCACACACACCTGAACACTCACACCATACTGAGGCGGATGCACAGGCAAGACATATACTTGTGAATGTGTTTGGGATGCTCAGTTCACAGTTCTGGTATCCGGACACATCCATTGGAGCTCTGCAGTATTCACAAGCTACATGCATACAAGTTGTTATGGTATTTGCTATGCTACACAATGTTATCCTGCAGTAACAGTTGCAGCAGGAACAGCATGGGGCAGGGCCACACAGCCCAACACCATTGCCAAGGTCTGTACAGGCACAGTGTGACTTGGTGAAGGAACTACCTGAGTAGGGCACAGTCGGCGAAAGCCCGTGCACAGTATGACCTGCCCTTGGCAAAGAGGCAACACAAGACATATGCACTGACACAGTAGGTACCCACTGATTTCCCCTCTCTGACCCGCACACAGTACAATGGATGCCAAACATGACAGTACCTGTGCTCTGCCATGTATAGGAGGTGCACTGTTGCATCCGACATAGGCAGCACTCCAGCACCGTCCTCAAGTCCAGAACACACCCAGGGTATGTCTATTGACCTAACAAGTGGCAGTTGTATTAGAATGTGTAGTTACCCATTGCTATGGTATGTATGTGAGCATACAAGTGACTGTGGCTGCCAAATGTTAGGGCAGCAGACAGTACACATCCATAGTGGCACCGTGACCTCTGTAGCACATACGGGGGTCACAATGGTAGCCTGTAGAACACAGCGTGTCCTACCCACTGCAGATTATGGGCTGACCATCATGTGTGTCCGTACAGCCCACACACGTTCCATACAGCTGGACAGATGTGGACCAATACAGACGAATGATATACGATGGCCTATGGATATGCCCAGTGAATGACCCCAACCCTCTAAGACACACACAGACGACAGCAGGCCAGGCAATTTGATGTAGGTTGTGTAAGCTAGGATGTCCAGCACCACTGTGCTGGTAATTAAAGCTGGGAACTGATGTACCCTGGTATCCCTCCAACCAGCAATTTAGGTAGGTCCACACACTGACATGGAGTATCCGGCATACCAGTACAGTAGCGGCAGATGTGTACAACTGTTGGCTGTGCCCCCCGTCACACCTACACATGTGAGAGTCATGTGCACCACCCACGGTGCTGTGTAGGACTGTGGTTGTGGTTGCATGTCCCCCCACACTATGCAGCCATGTAGCAACTGTCGATGCCACATGACCATTAGCTACCCTGCAGATACAGCATGACACCTGTCTGTGTAGAACGGAGGGGTCAGCAACACAGTACTAACTATCTGGACATGTGACACATGCAATACAGTTGACCATACTTTGCATGCTTACACACATGACGGTATGACGGTATTGTCGGTCGACAACATGCATAACAGTCATATTGGGCATGCTCACACACTGAAACACAGGACGGCCAGGCATGCATACACCAGTGGTCCGGACATATCTGCCAGCACATTGCTATACTGTTGGATGTCTGCGCTGTATGGTGTGTGTGTGATCTATTGTCTGTACATATGCCATGGTCTATTGTTAATTCACATGAGCTATGTGCGCAGGGTACTTCTACCATCACGTGTATAGGGCGGTTCTTTGTTTGCGGACAGGCTGACTCCTTTGGATACAGACCGAGTAAGGTACAGTCCAGCAGGTGGGGGCTGTTGTGCGTGGGTTTGCACAGTGTTAAGCACTGCTGACCTCTGGTCACAGCACCTTATACACATTTCGACTCCACATTTCTTTGACAGTGCACTACTGGCATACTGGTAGACAAACAGCCGCTCGCTCTCCGACATTTCCGCTTACATTTGTCACTCACGCTGGGTGTGTGCGATCCCTTGTAATGCGTATTACATCAGACTACATGACTACAGTATCGGGTATGTGTAACCATTTTGCGATGGCAGGCGTTCAACTGTACGGACTCGGCGGCCTGTCCAGTGATGTAATCATATTATATGCGTGTTCCTCATACGATCTGCTCCCATCTGCCTGATACATGGGAACCGATACTTTGCAATGCTGACATGTGACTAGAGTTTGTTAACGCAGCTGTCTGCCGAGTCATGCTACCGCATACCTACTGCACGTTGACCACCTTTCAGATTGCACGATGGGAGACTGTAGGAGTGACACCTTTCCCACTTTGCATGGGACAGTCCCTCATCACACATCTCATGTGACAATACCAGAACTCTTCACCAATCAGGGACACATTTCTGCAGAATCAGGGACAGGTCAAGAAAAATCAGGGACACTTTTACAAAAGTAGTGCTATTAACTTGACACATTGACAGAATCAGAGCACTGGCTTTGTGAGTGGTTAAGGGGCTGGCCAGTTATTGTGCGAATGCTCTGACCATTGGTATCGTTGACATTGTCATATGTACAGGTTGGGATGTATTCTGGGGACTAGGGTTGCCACCTTTTCAGATGGCCAAGATGGGACATTTTCGGAGCACACATCAGATTTTACAAGCCGACACATACCCATGGTCAGTACAATGGATAGGACTTTACTTACTTGCCTACATAAAAGCCTATTGTTGTAGCGGTTTAGTTGCTTATTCTGTTTCTTGTAACATTTAGGTATTGTAGATACTGCAATAATTATTGTCTGCAACTATTACATATGGGACATAATTATGTCCTACAATCCCAGGACATTTGCCATTTGTAATGTATTTTGTCCGGACACAACTGTCCAAAGAGGGACTGTCCCTCGCAAAGCAGGACAGATGGTAACCCTACTGCAGACACCAGATTGTTTGGCCAACACATAGCCACGGTCAGTGCAGGTTTAGAACATTCATTTGTTTCCTAGCTGTGAGCCTTATACCTTTGGCACTTTTGTTGTTTGCCTGTTTCTTGTACGAATTAGGTTTATTCTGTCTTGACGTGACCTCTTTAGGCAACTGTTACATGCAGTATGGTACAAAGTTATTTCCTACGATCACAGGACATTTGACATTGTATCATTGTTGGTCAGGTCACACCTACACACACATTAATTGTCCCTCACACTGTGGATCAGGGGGTATCCTGTTTACGTCAGTGCCTTCATCACCCTTATACCATGTGCCACTATGCGAATGTGTGCATTATATTCTCTCACTTATTCATGTCGGGACACGTGCATCATGGGCAGGTGTTTGATCCTGGGTAGTAGGTTATGCATGACCATCTAGGGCTGGACAGTCTCGTGCACCACTACTGCACATTCAAACTTGTGTCCAGATATCTACAGGACTGGACTTCGCGTCTTCCATTCTAATGTTTACACAGGTTACTTATCCCATGAGGGATATCCCAAAAATTGAACAAGACTGAAACAAGACAAATACCGACCATTCTTCTGGAGTTATGAAAATGTGTTGGGGGTTTTACATTTAAGGGATACATAGTTTTCAATCCTGAAACTGCCTAGGGTGACACTACCTACTACATATGCGTAGTGGTCACTATGTGTAGATGTGGCTGCACCAAACCAGTAGGCCAAGTATGGCTGGATTTGGTGGACGTTCAGGTATGGGAGTGGGTTGTGTGCTGTGGAGGGGATGCTGGGTAGTCCATTATGCATCCAGGTGTGTTGCATTTGATATGGCCAGTTCCATCAGGACCAATCTGTGGGTATGTGCCGGTGACATGTCTATACATTTGTATTGCACATTTTAATATTCATATGTTTGTGAGATTGTGTTCTACAGTATGGCCTGTCTAGATGGAAAGCATGGACTAATTCATTGAAAGTAAGGATCTACTGCAAAAAAAGATGTTACTATATGACTAGTTTCTGTCTTTTAGCTACACCAACTCTACATTTATTACACAAATGGCATCATCTTTTTATGATCGTAATCTTGCTATAGCCAAATAAAATGCATATTTCAGTCTTCAAAAGCTTTTACTCCATTAACACTTAAACTAGAAATACTAAGTCATTTATTCAAGTGATTTCACTTTCTCTGAGGAAAGTTATAATCATTATTGTTCTTACAATTACCTTGAAATCAGCATGCCTTCTAAACAGAATAGCTCATCCAAACCCTTCAGTGATGTGGATTATTTAAATATTTTTGTTTTAGTGAAATGATCAAGATGAAGCCTCCTTCTCACATTTTAAAGCAGTCTTTGTTGTTCCTGTTTCTGGAACCTTTTTGATTCCTTCTCAACTTGAACCAGACACTGAAGACAGTCATGTGAACTCCTCCTCACCAACATACCAATTACCCTATATCTCTTATTTTTATACTTTGCTTCAGTTTTAGCTAAACTTGAATGTGTTTTCTTTCTTGGTGCTTTATTTGTATCTGACTGAAAAATTCTGTATTCCTAGACTATTACTGATCACTAAATAACCTATGCATACCTCTCAACTGTACAGAGTTTTGCAGAATGTACAGATTTTATACTCATATCTTTGGTCCATTTTTCACAAAGTTGTGGTCTTCTGGCAAATTAGTGGCAAATCATTAAAGATTGAAGTTAGAAAATAATGGCAGACATTTGAGTTTCATATATATATAAAGAGAGAGGGAGAGAGTTGCACAAGGAATGGCTATATTTCTGAGGACTACATCAAGCAGTGAACTAATTGTAGGTATTGTCACTACCGAAGTGATTCCACATTACTCTGTACTTTACATTCTGCTAGTGTGAAAGGGGTTTTGTTAAAACTGGGGAGCAAATCTAACCAGAAAAGGAAACCAGTCTCTATACTTTCACTCCAAAAAAATGAGGTTCTATCAATCCAGAATGAGACGTCATATCCCAACATATTTACCTTGCTTTGTATTAGACTGTGCTTAGGCATGTGATTGACCAGCCTGTTGTTTCTTTTTTATTAGTTATTTTATTTATTTTACAACTGTTATTCAATGTCTTATTTATCTACTTATTTAGTTAGTTATTTTTGTCTACCAGTAATAGCTATTCATTTATGGTTTATAGGTGCTTATCATTACACATAAGATTTTCACTGAAATTTATTAAGGACATTTGTTGTTGTCTAAACTTTGTTTAAACAGAGCTGTAAGTCTACTGCATCCATCTCTCCATATCAGGAAGTTATACCTGGATGAAATTAAAATAACCCCTGCAGGTAACAATTTGAAATGTGGGCACCCACTTGAGCAAGTCCTGAAACAGAAATGGCCAAAAAATGTACTTATATATGTTAAATCCAAGATGGTTTTTCTCAGAATATTTTATTTTCTCTGAGGTATGGTGATCTTGGAGTTATATATATAAGTGTGGGGCATATGGGGGTCTTGCCCCGACATCAGGGCTGCAGGGGGATTTGTTCCTGCAAAAAAAGAAGTTTAAAAGAGAAAAGCAAAGTTAAATATTTGCTTTTCTCCAACATTTTTGATCTTTTTTTTCTACATGCCAACACTTGGCATTTCCAGTACTGACATTTCAACAGGGAGCCAGTCTGGCACTATTGTAGGATACAAAACCAGAGGACAGATATACCTACACCTGTACATTCAAGTAGAAGCTTTCATTGGCCAGAGAAAGGAAGGAATGAAGTGACTGCAAGCTTTTCACTACAGATAATACAGCTAAGGTAGGATATCTCACAAATCATGTGATGGTTGTTGCACTAACTGCATCTCAGGAATCTGCTGTTATTTTGTTTCATTATGCCGCGGTGGTACGGTGGTAGCATTGTTACCTCACAGCAAGAGGTTCTCCCGTTCGATTCTCGGCTTGGCTTGGGAGTGCCTTCTGTGTGGAGTCTGCATGTCTTCCCCACAGTTGGGTAGCATTCAAAACACATGCATGCGTAAATGGACATGCCTTCGTTGAAGGTTGGGCATTGAGCTGGCACCTCAGCGTTTCATAAAAGTCTACTGCCAATCATTAGCAGACCAGAGTTCCACTGTGGCGACCCCTTACCGGGAAAAGCCGAAAGACAAACAACAACAACTACTACTCTTGTTTGATTTAATGTTACTAAGCATTTATCCTGTACCATAGCTTGTTACACAGAGCATAGACATTTTTTGCATTTACACATACATCTTTTTATTCTGTATTGAAAGTTCCATGTATTTTAATCTTTTTCAATGTTTTATCTCTTTGCTAAGTACAAGCCTATGTCTATGTCTAATAAATCTTTAACACTGTATGCAAGCTAAGTACATGTTGTGTTTCTAATTGATGTTAATATAAGCTAGTGTAATTTTTTTTCTCTCATGTATGTATATTTACCTATGTTTTGTATTCTTTTTGGCATGATGCAATTGTAGTTTACGTATATGTCAAAAACTGGTATTAAATGTGGAGCTTTTCTCTCCCCAGCCTTCGCTGATAAAGGGTCTTATCGCAGTCAAACTTTCCCAGTAAACAAAAATAAATAAATATAAGTAGGAAGGCTTGCCTACCGCATCTATCCTCCCCTTGCTGTGACTATTGCCTAGAAGAACTGAAAAGAATCTGCAGCAGTATGGCTTGTAAAAGACAACTGTGTGCACAACTACATTGTGACCTCCAGCTTTAAGTCTGCATTACTTTCTGTATGGAAGAAAGCCCTTATGTTTTGAATTTCAGGCCAGACAGATGCACAGGCGGGGCAGCATACAATCCAGATATTATAATTTACTGTTAGACCAACGATTCCTTTAAGTTCTACTTAAGTTAAATATACTTACTCACAACTGCACTTTCTTTATGTCATCATTTCTGTTCTGTACGGTATTGATCCACATCTTTATCTGGTTGTGAGTCAGAAAATGAGACATTTTGTCTCCATTCCAGCAATTTACAAAATAATCTAGAATAGAATGATTAAAGCTAGATTGTTGAAACAGGATGACCGAATGAGACAAACAAATTGTCTACGAGTACTCAGTTTTCTTATAGCTGTCTGTCTGAACTAGAATGCCATTTATAATGTATTAAGGAGAGCGGACTTTAGGCAAATAGTACTACACTGCATGTTTTTGTGTTTAGCTTGAGACTGTTTTTGTTACAGCATGTATGTACATATCCCACTCTTTCTGTAGCTGTTTAATGGCATTGAATGAGTGGATAATAAAGCCCAGTTTGTAGTCATCAGTAAATTTGATGATCCACACTTCTGGGATATTGGGTTGGATATGTGCAAAATAAAAGGTGAAAAGGAGCGCACCCAACACTGAAACCAGTGGTACCTTACTAATTACAATATTATGTTCGCAAGGGAGACCAGGGATGTGTTGGATGGACAATGTGCAATCCAATAGTTTAAGTAGGAATTTGTGTTAAATTTATACAAGTTTTTAATAATACCAGTGTAAGGGATGGTGTCAAAACTCAGGGCCAGGTCAAGATATGCAGCGTGCATGAAATGACCAGTGAAAGCAGCTTCTATAACCTTTCAGAGATACTTACGAAGTTCAGGAAACAGAACGTGCCCTTCACAAAACCAAAATCATTAGGCTGTAGATCACTTAAGCTGTCTTTGTGTGCATAAATGAGTTCTGCGATGATACATTCTGTGGCTTTACATATCAGGCTGATAAGGCTAAGGGGACTAAAAGCACCTGACTCTGGAGGGGGCTACCCTTGTGTAGCGGGGCCACAGTGGTTGTTCACCAGGCATCAGGCATAGACTCTGAGAATAGGCTGAGGTTACACAGTTTAAGTAGAGGCACAGATAGTGCATACCTAGCACTGATGAGAGTGCAGCCTGGTATGTTGTTTGGTCCCACTGAAGTATTATTTTTACCCTTTGCCAGGGATTCTAAGATGTGTTCCAAGGTGATTTTTATTGAAATTAAATTTTCAGGGATAGTGGTTTAAAGTTAGCAGTGGATTTGTCTGCCAAGATAGTGGCTATATCCTTGAGTTCAGAAGGTTTGGTATTATGATTTGGATGACTTCAGTGACTTGTTTAGCATTATTCTTTAATTTCCTGACATATATCTGAAAATCCTTGCATAGTATACCTTGGTTTCTAGAATAACTTGAAGCTTTAAATTTTCTAGTAGTGCTCTTAAGTTCCTTGCGGACGTGTTTCAGTGCAATCTTGAGGTAGATGATGGGGATTTCTTGCAACGTTTTCTTATTTTCCTTCTTTTGTTACACAATTTATTAATACAGGGGTTCCATCAGAGAGGTTTTATTCCTCAATTTACCTCTACATTTAGAGTGGGCAGCTACTGATTTTTCTGTGCAGCTGTTTAGATGCTGGTAAAAGTCAGAAGTGAATGCAGCAGCCCTCTCAGTTGGGTCCATTTGCAGGTGATCATTGGGGACTTTTCCTTGCTTTTCTACAAACTGAAGCAAGTTTGCCCAGGTGAAGTCCCTAAAGGCAGTCTCATTTGATGGTGGGGTGGTAGCAACATGCCTGCTGTAGAAGATGACTAATATGTGGTCAGATTTAGCAGAGATGAAAGATGTGGAATGGAGTACAGGTATGTTGTGGAATGGAGTACAGGTATGAGCTAGGTTAAGTAAGGACTAGGTAAAGAATACTAGAATGTCTAGACAGTAGCTTTACTGCAGTGCATTGATATTAACAAAGTATAGAAAATGCTGAACATATCTACTTTTAGATGTGTAAGCATACCGCTCAATGTTTGGGTAATTAAAGTCTTGTAGCAAAAAAATGTTTGGTTTGCTATGTAACCCCACAATGCTGTCAAGGTAATTTCCTTGGAGGGGCATTGATGGGGATCTCTAGCTAGCAATGAATTATTAGATTTATTAAAGGTGATTTGGATATCTGAGAGCTGCATGTTTAGGTCATTGGTAGTTTTATATGAGGAGATGGTGTTTCTGCCAAATACAGATACTCTGGCAGACTTAACCAAGGGCCTAAAGCCATGATCAGTGCTTAATGCAGCTATAGAGGGAGTGCCCCTGTTGTATTGAAACAGTGTCTCAGTAAATACATAAATATGAATGTGTTTTAGTTGCAGGAGGACCTCAAGTTCTGAAAGCGTCCTCTTTAGACTCCTGCCATTGAATAGTGCTTCCTTCATGTTGACCACACCTGAGTATTAGTTTGCTATGCTGAAATGTCCACTGGCAGACTGTGCCTAAAAAGCAACAATGGGGTCAGCAAAAGCTTTAGTAAGTATGTGAGGCCTGGTATGAGAGACATAAGCCATCTGTGTCAAAACAAGAAGTCTTATCTAGCATAATATCCCAGGCCAACACATACTGGATCCCCTTAGAATGACAGTGACTTATTTGCCAATTGTTAAAGCCAATTATTGTGTCTCAGTACCTTGGTATCATTCGGGCTGAAGACAAGCTACTACTCAAGGATGGTGTCTTTTTTGTCATTAACACATTCTAGTATTTTTTATGTCTAGCTGCATGTTTTGCTGAGTGGAGTGCCATAGGTCATTCACTCCCATATGGGTCACAATATTTGTCTGGTTTAAGGGACATTAGAGCCCTTGTGATGTCATGATTCCTGGCTCTGGACAACAGGCTTACAGTCATCCAGTTCTTGTCCAGTTTGGTGTGTGCAGAGTCTATTTACCTAACTGTAGAGTCAACTATGACTAAAACATTTCCCTGTGTAAAGTAGACCTAGTGGGCCCTATGGGTTTATACCTGCTTACCTATTTTCTGTTGGGTAAGGTATGCGGATTTGCAGTAGGAGGAGTGGAAAAAATGTAGGTGTTGCCTTTTCTGCTCCAACCTGGCATCTCATAAGGTCGATTTTATTAGACTTTGGTGTGCTTTTTCATACTGTCTCAGAATACTTTATGGGACTTGTGGTGTGTTGTAACTGATGTGCTGTTGTGGATGTATAATGCCTACCTATAAAGGGGTGGTGTGAAAGGTTTGTCTCCTTGTTTTTTTAAATATTCACATCTCTTGCAGGTTGTACTATCAACTAGTAGAAGCAGTGCATAGTCAGTAAGCCTAAGGCAGTTGTTATACTATCTTAGGACAACAATGCGATCAGACTGTTCATAGACAGAGAGCAGACTTTTGAGCCATGCCGTCAGAGGGCCTCCATTGTAGAAGACACTAATGGGTTATGGGTAAAGTTCTTAGAGTGAAACTCTTAGATTAGGTCATGTTAAGTTAGCAGTGTTTAGTGACAAGATGAAATTAGACCATATTATACTAAGTGTTGATAATTTTACACAACTTATTTGTATAGTTACAACTCCTAGTACTATACAATCACTTGTTCAATGTAGTATACAAGTCACAAACACACACACACACACACACACACACACACACACACACACACACACACACACACACACACACACACACACACACAGACACATACTGCAAAACACTTGCTGCTTGACACTGAATATTGTAAGTTCATTTTGCAATACTGAATGAACACTAAACACTAACACTAAACTGTTAATATCATAGAGATACATTTTAGGGTCACAAATGCTAGGTAATATGTAGCCAGGTTTATTTTCCACTTTACAATCACCAATCCTTAGGACAGAACTGTTAATTTACACAGCTAATGTATGGAGTCACAGATCTTTCCACAACTCATGATGCATGCACAAACCACAGAACAGTCATTGGCTCTGGTCCAAATAGCCTTAGCATGTAAAAGCAGAGCAAATACTAGACAAGTAACACTAAATAGGGCAGTAGTGTACTTATCAAACCAGTTTCTAGGTAATGGTCCATAAATAATACAGTCGAGTAGAATATAATGCATTGGGTACAGGACACACAAAGTTATTGCTTCTAAAAGTACGGAAGTCACTCAACAGTAAGAATGAACAGCATGGTAGTGCACCCACCAGAGGAATTGCTAGGCAATGGTTTCTAAATAATAGTCTCCTAAATGTCAATACATTTCACTAAGGCTTGATCTAGCAAACTTTCCATTTAACATCATTGCTCAGTTGCACACGCAGTCACAGGAGAGATGCACTCCAGTAAATGCTGCAATAAGTAAGAAAAGAGTTGAGCAATGTCTAACTAGAAAGAGGGAGAAACACTAGTGATCTGCCTGCTGGTTACTAGTTGATTACTACTAGTGCTAGTTACATTTTACTCCTTCTTTCACCAAGGACAAAATAGTAGCAATAATCCCAAGCCATTTCTTGACAGGCAGGGCATAGGTTCAGACCTCTCAACCTCTTAGAGCAAGAACTCTAGACAAAGCCTTAAATAAAAGGGTCTATATTATAACAACAAAAGTTCAAAATTGTGAACGCTGTAAATATCAAAAATGCCGGACCTCAAAGTGCCTTTTGTGAGATCGCAGTACAGTGAAGATCGGAATATTTGCCCTTTCCTCACTGTAGTGCGATATTGGAGTTGATATATATATTTAGCGGGGGGGGGGCATAGCCCCCCACAATAGCAAGCTTCAGGTCCAGCATTTTCAATATTTACAATGTTCGCAATTTTGAACTTTTGTTGTTATAATATAGACCCAAATAAAAGTGGGACAAAGGCACAAAAATAAAGATGATTTTTAATATTGCTCTTACAAACTTAAAAAGTTGATAGAATAACAGGTTTTATGTTAGCATGAATTTTCTGAAGGGTATGAAGTCTGAAACTCAAATGCCTGCCATTATTTTCTAACTTCAATCTTTAATGATTTGCCACTAATTTGCCAGAAGACCACAAATTTGTGAAAAATGGACCAAAGATATGAGTATAAAATCTGTACATTCTGCAAAACTCTGTACAGTTGAGAGGTATGCATAAGTTATTTAGTGATCAGTAATAGTCTAGGAATACAGAATTTTTCAGTCAGATACAAATAAAGCACCAAGAAAGAAAACACATTCAAGTTTAGCTAAAACTGAAGCAAAGTATAAAAATAAGAGATATAGGGTAATTGGTATGTTGGTGAGGGGGAGTTCACATGACTGTCTTCAGTGTCTGGTTCAAGTTGAGAATGAATCAAAAAGGTTCCAGAAACAGGAACAACAAAGACTGCTTTAAAATGTGAGAAGGAGGCTTCATCTTGATCATTTCACTAAAACAAAAATATGTAAATAATCCACATCACTGAAGGGTTTGGATGAGCTTTTCTGTTTAGAAGGCATGCTGATTTCAAGCTAATTGTAAGAACAATAATGATTATAACTTTCCTCAAAGTGAAATCACTTGAATAAATGACTTAGTATTTCTAGTTTAAGTGTTAATGGAGTAAAAGCTTTTGAAGATTGAAATATGCATTTTATTTGCTATAGCAAGATTACGATCATAAAAAGATGACGCCATTTGTGTAATAAATGTAGAGTTGGTGTAGCTAAAAGACAGAAACTAGTCATATAGTAACATCTTTTTTTGCAGTAGATCCTTACTTTCAATGAATTAGTCCATGCTTTCAATCTAGGATCTTTTAGGAAGTTCCTTTGTTTTCTTCACAAGATCCTTCTGATTACCTCACTCACAGAAATGACTTCTTTAGTGGGTTCAGTTGGCATACGACTACTGAATCAGTTTACAATATTCAGTATGTAGTTGAAATCTGTTTGTTTATTGCAATGTATCATGTAAGCTACATGACCACTGTCCATGTAATTTAAAATGGTCTGTTTATGAGGAGCAGGACAGAAATGTAAGCAATTTTGGTTATTTTTATTTCTGTTACCTCATCATATTGTGTTTTAATTATACTGATCTAGTATCACAAGATAATTCTTAATACATTTTTTCTTTCCTTTTCTTTTCCATAAAGGCGAGCACGATTTAGACGATCAAATAGTGTAACTGCTAGTGTTCAGGCGGATCTGGAACTAGAAGGCTTCCACAGCCTCTCTGTAGCTACTGAAGACAAGGCCTTGCAGTTTGGACGACCATTTCAGCGGCATTCCTCTGAACCTGGGACATCCAGCCAGTACACAGTCTATAGGACAGTTCATACCCAAGGTGATTGGGCATACCAAGACTATCCCTTGCATTACGATGCGGTAGAAATACCACAACAGGACTCTTGGACAGAGCCCATTTCCCGCAGCTTGCCCAATTCTGGAAGGGCATCACCTTGCATTCGAGATGGCGAATGGTTTATAAAAATGCTACAATCAGAAGTGGAAAGAATGGAAGGATGGTGTCAGCAAATGGAGCGAGATGCAGAGGAATATGACCTTCCTGAAGAGAGTAAGTGTAAACCATGTTTTCAAAAATGGATACTTATAGGTGTCACAATTGCTCTACTAAATGGCTGATTGCATACTTTAGCAAAGAGTGAGTTTAGGCATTAAATAAGCATTGTGTCTGAAAAAAAGCTTCAGTCTATCAGATGTTTAATAAAGTTTTATGCATTCTCATCAGTACTACAGAGTTAAGGTACTGTACACTGTATATTAAATACCTCATTCTGCAAGCTGTCATTTTGTATGTATTATGAAGCAAGATTAAAATTTATAATAGCAGTCAGTTTCATTGGATAAATGCATGATATTGGAAAAGAGAAATGCTCGCTAGGTTCAAATATATGCATAGCAAATGGTCTGTTGAGGCATTCCATCTTTAAATGAAGACTTACTGAATTATAGGAGGCAGCTTGTTTAATATAGCCATAAATGCAGGTCTGTGTAGGAAGATTAAGAGTACACTCAGCATCTGACATTCTCTGAAATACTATTCAACCTTTTAAGGAAAGCCACATGATCGTAAGAAAGCTACATAATGAAGATAAAAGGACTTCTTCTGACAGAAAATGCAGAAAAAATGTTTTACTCATTTCAGGCAGCATTTGGAAATGAAACAATGGACTTTAAGCCTTATGCTTCTGTTGCCAACTGAGAAATAATTTAAATCTTGAAAGCAAATCTAACTGCACTCTAATTGGTTTTACAGCAAAAGACCCACACAATAAATGTGGTCCAGTGATAAAATAGTATGACAAAATGTAAAAATAAAATGTTTAACTTTATAATGAGTCATATTACATATAATTACAAAGTTAAATATTTTATTTTGTATGTTTTTCATACTGTTTTATTGTCAGACATGTTTGTGGGAATTTGAAAGGTTTTATGCACACACACACACACACACACACACACACACACACACACACACACACACACACACACACACACACACTCATATGATGTGCATGATCCCAACTTTAGTAATTTTTTACATAATAACATAAAAAATTACAACTTGAAGTGCATCAGCATGTGCCAATGGTGTGTATATTTGTATATGCATATGTAATGTAACATATACATATGTATCCTAATAGTAGATTCAAATGAAGGGTGTAATAAAATCATCTAACAAGTATACTGCATAGATAATAGAGTCATAAAAAATACAAAGCAACTAAGTCACAAGAACACCTACACCTTGCCAACACTTGCCCGCATGCCCTCCTTCTCAAGGAGTGTCATTCAGGTCAGTCTCTGAATAAATTTATGGATACCCATCCAATTACCCAGGCTTCATCCAAAGGATGCTTAGGTGTCACTCTAACTTGCAGAATAAGTTTGTTCCAGAGCTGGACTAGGCTATAGGTAATAAATCTGTTTCTTCACTGCATTTTATTTATGTGCTGGTGAGATTTGAGCCCTAAGTTATTGTATTAGTGAAGCGATGTGACTACTGAACTTATCAAGCTCAAGGAGAATAGGGTACCAAATGGTTAGGAATGCAAGTCATAGATGACAACACAGAAGTATGCAAGAAACCAAGATATCATGCCTTTCCTGGCAGCTCAGGGACTTTAAGCCAACTGTCTTCTTGGTAAGGAACCTTTAGCATCTTTACAGTTACAGAATATGTCTAAAAAGGTGCACCAGAAGAGAACATTGTAATCAATAACTGGTCTAATTATGGCTACATGAGAGATGATAACTTCTTTTGACATAGATGATATGCCTTTAAATATTTGCTGTGCTAAATAGAATTTTCTGACTACTGTTGCTACATGATGGTCAAAAGAGAGGACGTTATCAGTCCAGGTCCCACAATCCCTGCCAACATCAATATTTTGGAGTGGGGTATCAGCTATAGTGTACATTGAGAGACAGAGTCGCCTACAAATGTCACAATACAGCACTCTCTCACACTTAATTGTAGCCCTTTTTCTGTGCACTGCTTGTTTATCTGGGTTAGTTCCTGTTGTCACAAATGTGTATTAGAGGTAGACTTGACAACAACATCTAATTTGCAGGTTGGCTACAAAATGAGTTAAACAAAAGGTCCCAAATCCTGGTCTGGAGATCAAAGCAGTAGATGCCAAAAAGGAGGACTCCTAATACTGAGTCCAGGGACAAATCACTAGTTGCCTTCACACTTTCTAGGGAGGCACCCATCACTATAATTATGTATGGACCTATTTTAACACACATAGTTTGTTTACAATGCCAACATGGAGTATAGTGTCACATGTTTGGCCTGATTTAAGTAAGCTGTATAAAGAGAATGTCCACTGTCAGTATCCTGTCTGACCTTCTCAAAGACTTCAACTAAACTAAGTAGGCATGCACTTCATTTGGCAAAGCCAAACTGATGTGGGGCTAACTTGATAAGGTTTTTGATAGCATAGTTGACAAGGCCAAATGTAATGTGTTCCATGTCTTTGTAAATCAGACGTCAGGCTAGTGGGTCTATATTTTTCTGTGTCAGTGTTAGGGCCACAGTTGTATAGGGGCATTACCTCTGCGGCTCAGCATACTTCAGGGACAAATCCTGAAGATAAACAATTTAAGGAGGGGTTCCACAGGGGGCATGTTTGGGGCATTCAAGAAATTATCAGGCCCCACAGAAGCAGTATTTTCAGTTTCATACAATACCTTCAGTATGTATTACTTTGTGATATAAAGAGGTATAAGGGATTTGGGAATTTGTGAAATTAAGATAATTGTATCAGGGATAATGTTTGCGTTAAACATTTCTTCTAGTGTATTTGCTATGTCTACTGGGTCTGAGTTGGTGGTGCTATTTTGGTTAAGTTCAAAATACTGCTGGATATTATTTGTTAATCTGCTAATAAAACTAAAGAAGGACTTGTAATTATCCTTGGTTTCATAAGCTAATTTAAGTTCATGATATGCTTTGCTAACCCTAATAGTAGCCTTTAGTTCCCTACTACTATAGATGATGCAGCCCTTTAATAATAGGATTTTTAGAGATGTATGATTTAAGATTTTTTCTTTATCATTACATAGTTTATGTAAGCCAGTGGACCACCGAAATGGCTTATTCTTATACTTTCCATTACATTTGCTCTAATAGGGATGTCCAGGTCAAGACACTTACCTATGTGAGAATAAAACTCTTTCAGATAAATAGCAGCAGTGGTGGTGAAAGGCCTGGTGATGTTACAAGTGAATGTGGATAGCTCATTATACAGTTTGAATAGGGTTACCAATTTGAAATCCATGAATTCAGAATTACAGACTTCTAAAGTTTTTAAAAAAATTTGAAAAAAAAGGTTATAAGCTTACGGTTAGACTTACCAAAGAATGTAGAAAGAAGAGGAGTGGTAGCATTTAGTAGCTGTATTACTTTGGACCAAGTCATTAATATTGTGCCCTCTAGTTACTTTAACTGTTCTGAAGAATTTTTATTTGTTAGAGCTAAGACCCTCTGGACATACTCAATTTTGGTTGCATAGGTGGTCCAGTTTATTTATGCTTAGATGAAATCTCTCTTTATAAAGACATTTCAGTGATGGGTAGTTTCTCAAGTACACTTATAGATCTTAAATGGTCATTAGAGGGCATGGGGGATGTCCTGCAGCAGGCTATAAGTTGATAAATATGTCTTCTTTAGGGCAAGTTGGAGTCCAAGGACTTTATTTTTTGAGTCTCTGGGAGTCTGTCTAGAGGCGAAGTGATCCTAGAGAAATATGGAAACACCACCACAGTTTCTGTTAGGCCTGAATACATAGTAGATCCAGGACCTGTGTATGGAGACAGTGCTATTTTTACATTGAAACCAAGTCTCAGTAACTAAACAAATATATATGTGTTCAAGTTACAAAAGAGTCATACTCCTGGTATACCATGTGACACACGTCTTTGGGCCAGTAATCAAGGAGCCTGAATCCTCACCACTGGCACTGGTGAGGGAAGTTAATTTGGAACAAAGATAGGTTGTTGTTGTTGTGTCTTTCGGCTTTTCCCCATTAGGGGTCACCACAGTGGAACTCCGATCTGCTAATGATTGGCAGTAGATTTTTACGTGCCGAGTTGCCAGCCCTGATGCACATCCTTCAATGAAGGTACACCCATTCACGCATGAATCCACACAGAAGACGCTCTAGCTGAGAATCGAACAGGACAATGTCTTACTGTGAGGCGACAACGCTACCGCAGCACCACCACCACAGTCAAAGATAGGAACATACAGTACACACAGTATTTCCAGATGCAGCTGTCTGCACCATGCACAATTTCCCTTAAGAGTACACAAGGAACACACTCAGTCTGGGATCTGGGTGTCCCTTTCTCTACAGGCCCGCAACAAGACTCCCCACTAGCACAGCTACAGAGTCCAAGTGTCACAGGTCAAGTCCTCCACCACCCTGTCTGTGAAACCAGTGTTCTGTGTCCCTGCTCCAAGTAGCTGTCACACACACTATTTGAGATTTACACACACACACACACACACACACACACACACACACACACACACACACACACACACACACACACACACACACACAAAACTGTGGGAAAGGTTGGCACAAATTTACTAGCTATACCCCTCTGCCCAGACTACTAGGTAGATACTGCCACCAGGACACTCCAAAGTCAGCTGCTCTAAGGCTCTTACAAGGGTAACTAATTATACTTAGTGAAATTAATATTAATACAAATGGTAGTGTTTGACCACTGCAGTAATGCTTTCAGGAGTGGCAGCATTGTCAATAAATAAATATAAGTACTCTTAAAGGTTAAAACATTCTCTAAAAGACCAGGCGCAATGAAAGATTTAAATATATTTAATAATCAATAATAAAAGAACATGAAAATACTAAATATCTATTTACAATAAACACCACAGTTTCAATCACAGGAAATATTAAAATAACACAGATAAATATGTTATACATCCACTGCTATACTTCTCCTGGCATAGCTGGCAATACCTCACATCATCACATACCATCAACAATTTGTCTACATTTTAGTATATCATCAATGCTGCTAATAATCCCCCTAAAACTAGACATATTTACACTTACTCACAAAAATGAAAGAAAATATTTTCATACTGCGCATGCAGAACATAGACACACAAAAAACTCTATCCCACCTAAAATAACACACTAAACCCAAATGTGTTCATTTTTTTCTAGGTGCTTTTTTTCTCTTCTTCCTGCTGACAATCAAGCTTCTTTGTAAGATACACTAGAGTATGAGTTGTCTACAGGAGCCATTAGGCACACATTGGGATGTGTACATGCTCACCAGGATCCAGGCAATGAGAGCATTTCTGTAATGTCCTAACTCATCTCTGGATGAGGGGATGAGGTACCTGCATCACTTTGGGGATGCAAAGAGCTTCTCTTGTCAGTGAGCATTCGTGGGCACTCACTAATGAGGGTTGTTACCAGGCAGTGGGTTCATGAGTTATAAGCACCTCTCCAGATATCCACTGTTACTGAGCCTCCTCTGAAGGACTGTGCATGTCCTGTTCTATTCTGTAATTCTCCCAGGATGTACAAAACCATCCTGTCCTACTAGAGACATTAAGCACCCAAGCCAGTAATCGAACCAGGATTGCCTGGGTTGTAGTTAGGGCATTATCCCTCAACACCACCACTGGTTGATAACATTTATTCATTTTGGAATGGCAAACAGTACTGTAAAAGGAGAAAATGGAGGGTAATAGACTTAATACTAATGTTTAATGTAACTAAAATAAGCTAACTAAAAATATAACTAAAACATAAAACTCACAATTCCTACCATGAACTTCATTGCAGTAGTAAAACATGTCAACGCATGAACTGATATTAGTAAAAATAATAAAAAGCGACTGATATCAACAAGAAAAAAGCATTTATAAGCTACTCCTTTCAAAAAATGTAGGCATGCTAAAGTTCTATTCATCTGAATTTTTTGTAAATAAAATTGTCCATTGAAGTCAGTGAGGAACATTACTCTAACCTACAAAATTTTAATAAACTAAATATATTATGATCTAGTTCGTGTAAAGCATGAAATAGTCTGTACTGTAGAATTAGGTAAGCTAGTTCATAATCTGCAGGTCTGCCACTCTTTACGAAACCCATTCAATAAACTTACAGAGCAAGATATTTTATGCACTATGTGTCAGACCCACTGTGCGTGAGTTTGTGTGTGGGAGGGTGAACTTTCTCTCTGTATTTATACATATATGTACGTGTGTGTGTGTGTGTGTGTGTGTGTGTGTGTGTGTGTGTGTGTGTGTGTGTGTGTGTGTGTGTGTGTTTATGTTCAATCATTAAATTTGCACAATTGGAAATCAACACACTGTACAGTGACTGTAACCAGCCGATTATCTTCATCACCAAATCTCTGAACTGGGCTTTAACATAGGTTTTGTGGGAGGAGCAAGTCCAATTCTCCCTTTTCTATGTCATGCTTTGATACATCTGTTTCAGTGGATCACTGACATGAGAACTGATGATCAAAAAGCCTGGGATAATACAAATATGTGTCTCAGTCATAGTTCTCAACTGTTCAGATTTTCGCAGAATGTTGAGATTTTTGCCTCATATTTTTAGTCTGTTCATTGAAAAATATGTGCTTTTCTGGATTTTTGTGGCAAATCAGTCAGGACTGAATTCACTAAACAATGACAGACATTTGGGTTTCAGACTTCATATCCTTCAGAAAATGTATGGTAAAACAAGAAAGTTTACTCTAGTAATCTTCTGAATTTATAACAGCAATATTTAACATTTGCCCCTATTTTTGTCGCTTTGTCACGATTATGTGTACTAAGAAGCTGAGACCTATGGTGTGTGTGTGTGTGTGTGTGTGTGTGTGTGTGTGCGCGGGCATGTTTACGTGCATACATACATACATAAATGCATACATACATACACATATAAAAACACAAATATACACACACATATATATATTTATAGAGGCAGTTACAACCCCCTAAGTCTAACCACCATCATATGTAAAGCTATGGAAAGACTTATCATGCAAGTAATCAATCAGGACATAGGAAGCCTCCAAGCATCTTAGTTTGGCATCATCAATGGCAGGTGATGCTTACTCAGCCTGCTGGATTTTTCTGAAATGGTTATCAAAGCAATGTATGAAGGGAAAACAGTACACGCTGCCTACGTTGGTAAAAGCCAATACCATAGGGCTATGGTTGACTTAGTTTGCAGATGATTTCAAGCTAGCAGCAGTCACTTTAAGCCCAAATGACTTAGCCATCCTACAGGAAGACACAGCCAAATCATAGCCAAATGGGGCCCTAGGCAGGATAATGGACAAGGCCACCCCCCCTCCAGCCATTCCAGTATCCCATTATTTGGATTTCTATCCCCAGTTACCATAAACTCTGTTCCAACTTGTCAGTGTGCTTACTAGTTTCTTATTTACTTTTACAATGATTACAGAGATTTGTATACCATTTACTAAACAAAAAGGTTCATGTTGAAAACAGACGTAGCATGAGCTACAGTAAACTTCTCTTCCCGTGAAACTCACATTTATTGAAAATACATTAAAAACTACATTCACTGAAAATGTATCCAGATGATGGTGGATTAAGTTACCAAACAATGAGGACCAAAATCAATATATAAAAAAAAACAATACCAGCGAATTCAAAAAATCTAGGAAATTTATTAAAACACTCAACACTCTAGGTAGATACACCTTTTGCAGAGTTAAAATACAACTGCATTAAAACACACTTATATACACATAAAGCAGAAAGATTCAGTTACTTAATTAAACAATAATTTCTATTCAACTAAATTAACAATTTCCAATTAAGATTACTATTTAATCCCTTAGGGAAACAGCCGTGGTTGTGCAGCAGTAGCATTGTCGCCTCACAGCAAGAGGTACTCCCGTTCGATTCTCGGCTGGATGCCTTCTGTGTGGAGTCTGCATGTCCTCCCCACGGTCGAGTGGCATTCAAAAGACATGTGTGAATGGGTGGCCTTCGTTGAAGGTTGGGCGTCGAGCTGGCAACTCAACACTGTAAAAATCTGCTGCCAATCATTAGCGGACCGGAGTTCTGCTGTGGTGACCCCTAACTGGGAAAAGCCGAAAGAAGAAGAAGAAGATTTAATCCCTTAGGGAGTAATGTACCATACTTCAATATGAAAACTGTCTCCTTATAAAGCAATCAATTTTTCAAGGACATGCCCAAATTAGTTTTAACTTTCTCTAAAATACTGCCCTTTAAACAACTACCATGGTGGATTAAGTTATCCTGGCTGTTTTCAGGCCACATTTTTCTGATGTTTTTAAATTATATTTCTTTTTTAATACAGCAATTTTTGTTATAATGTGTTTTAAATTTGCAGGTTTGAACATTTTTTCCAGTAATCAGTAAAACAAAATGTATGAACCAATGACAAAAGTACGCATTTCAGAACATTCCACCCATAAAAGGCCACTCAAACTGCTGGCATTATAATCTACCAATATCCATACTCAACAATTATCATCACTTTTTATCACATGTCTGAGTGTGATAAAAATGGCCACAGTAAATTATTCCAATTTGCTTTATACAAATGCACACTAGTCCTTAAAAGACAGACTAATGACTTTTTAACTTTATCAGCAGTGTTATTTTTATCCAAAGACTCCCCCCAAACCCAGCAATTGCAGCTACATTGTTGAATGCATCCTTCTCAGATGTCTGTTTCAAAAAAAATAATTATAATAATGACCAAAGTCACATATTTCAAATTTATTTCACAAAAAGACACAGTGGCTAAAGTATTCCAACTTAATTCACACACACACACACACACACACACACACACACACACACACACACACACACACACACACACACACACACACACACACACACACACACACAATATTCTGTAAAGCCAGACTGAAGACTTAAATAATGACCAAATGATACTACTGGTGGTACTTTCATCCACGAGAGTGCCTCTGTCCTTCATTAGCAGTTATAGCCACTTTGTAGACTGTATACATCCCTTATTGTATAAATAAATAATTTACAGTGCTTTATTTTTAGCTTTGGATGAACTACACAAAATTGTATAAAATTCACTAGCATCATTCCATAACATTCAGCCCAGTGTACCACAATTTAAATAGAAGAGCATTTATGAGAGCATAAAATGTTAACCAACTGCTAATGTTTGCTAATGCACGATGTCTGCAGAAGTAAAAGTTATCTGAATAATTCTGCATTAAAGAAAACTATTATTAATGCAGAGGTTGCTGCTTGCAAATAACTTTGTATTTCAGAACTTCATCTACAAATTGAGTACCTGTTGTCCTTGGAAGAATAAATTACCTGTGTTGAATTAAAAAATGGTATGCTGGTGATATTGTCATAACCTTTCCTGAAGTACATCAGCTGTGCATTAGGCAATGACTGGCAAACAACAATAACAGGTTCATAGTTACTGGGCATGCAGTTCTGGAGGCCATTAAGGAGCCTAACCCAAATTCCCATTTGCTTCAGAGCACTGTCTGGTTAATTGAATTGGTCAGTGTCATGCAGTAGCTAAAAGAAAGTGGAAAGATTCAAACACTGTATCCTTACCACAGGAAGAAGCTCATTAATAAAGTAGAGCTTTAGTCCTCTGTGCTAACTGCCAGAGTAACAACTGTGACTAAATGCAGAAATACTTTACAATCCATTCGTATAGAGAAGACTATTGTAGTAATTTACAACAATGACTACATAATGGATGATAAAATTAGACTATTCTGATCATCACTCCAAATAATGCAGACTATATGACATAAATGTCAACCACTTTGCATTTTTTGGAAGCTGTAAAGAAGGTACTACAAAACTTTCACTAAAATGCAGCACGTTTTGACTACCTACATGCAACATGTTTAAACTATATTACACAATCCAGGGCTATTGATGAATTAATTCATTCTGTAGTGCAATGAATAAATCAAAACTGTTAAAGACAATATAAATACTGCAGCAGCTGCTGGTCAACAACCTACAAGTCATACAAAAATCAGAAATATGACTGCATGCAACGTACATTTTTGGGATGGTGGGGGCTTAAATGCTTGCAGGACATGCACATCTCATTTTTGACCTCCCTATGTCTTATCTGTCATCAAGAATAGTCATCCCCTCTGACATCACTAGTACAGGTCTGTCCTAAGTGAATGACTAATAATGCTATATTTTTGCAGCATACCCCTCCAGAGTTTACAGAGCTGGGTCGTGGAGAAATGGGGCCCCATACAGGGTAATGAATTAGGCCCTCACCAGTGATAACAATGCCCGATCGCTTATCTGTTGCTCCCCATTTACTACACTGTTCAAGCCTGTTTGTGTACGTATTATTTTTTTCTTTACTTTTATAATTATTACAGACATTTGGGTTTCATTTAAAAATTTTAATTTAGATTTTACATAAAAAACACTGGCAGCCAATTTCTAATCAAAACAAAACACTCTCACATTGAAAACAGACAGTAAGACAAACAGTAAATGTATCTTACCTTGAAACTAATATTTAATGAAAATGCATCTGGCAACTCCTTAAACTACAAGAGATGTGCTGGGATTCATATTCAAATAACATATAGCAAAATACAAATTCTAGACGAAAAGTGCTAGAATTCAAAACAAAAATGTGCAACATATTTGATGACAACCTGGGGCAGCCCACTGTATTCCAGTGTCCCTTTTCAGGAGTAAGCCAGACGTACTCCCTGGTGAAATCACTTTGCAGAGAGTGAAGGCTGAGGCAGTAGCATAGAAAGGTGGGGCAAAGGGGCAACCACCCTAGGTGCTGGCTTAGAGAAGGTACAAATATCATAAAATAATTCTAAAAAATATATATTTTAGTATTTATTTTTCTTATTTTTCAGGTGTATCATTTCTAAAATGACAATGCTGTACTGCTCCACACCCCCACTGACATTCCATATATATATGGGTCTGCTTATCCCTACATTTTATATAAGGGATGAGGCTCAGGCACCACCCTAAAGGCTTCTGATTGGGTGCCTGGGTGAATGGGAAGGGAAGAGAAGACAGTTCCTGGGTTTTATGTTTGGCTGCCACAATGAGAGAACAGTACCTGTTTTGCTCTGCTCTCTCTCTAACAAAGTGCAGTAAAATTACTCTAATTTTTTTTTTTGTACAGTGTTGGCGGTGCTAGTAATCCACCCCTTTTTAATTTATTATTAAATAATATTATAGTAATATTGGATTTGGAATCTGAATGTTGATTTTTTCATTTAACTTTAAATTTTAATGCTTTTTTTTTTTTTTTTTTGCTGGATGGGCTAGGGGACTGGGTCAGAAGATCACGTGCCTGCTGTTTGTGGGCAATTTAACTATGCGTCATTACAAGGCAAAATGCCATAAGCTGTACAAAAATATCTGTTTGTATTTGTGTTCTATTCAGAATAAAGAAATGCAGAAATAGATCTTGCAATGTGCTGCTTTAGAGCAACAATTCAGATTTTAATTAATAGTAGATTAATGCCCCATTATGCTGTGAAGCTATAGCATGCAGTATTAGTATAACACAAATGCATGTTTAATACACTTTACAGTTGTTAACATCCCTGCTTTACGAACAGATATTCAGTTGTTTATCATGTGTGGTATTGCTAACTGTCTAGTTACATCAATGTGATGCTGAACCTGTTTATTTTATTTAGGATGTTTGTCTCAGAATGCACAAGACTTCTTCAGAATAAACAGGTTCAGTGTTGCAGTGGTGTTTTCTTTCTTTTTTAGTTTATGTTTTCTCCACTTTAGCCAAGTACTTTGTTTGCTATATTTTCTTAAATCACTATTTAACATATTTCCATAGTAAAGCCAATCTTTACCTTCGACTATGTCTTAAGGGGGACTACAACTAAGGACTTAACTCTTTCCATTGTCTTCATTTGGGGTCCCACTTGTCATACCCTGCTGTTTATTGTTGAATGTGTTAGACAAGTTATTTACTTCTTAAAATGCAGAAAAGGACCATTTGATTAGCAGACTTATCTAACAGCTAGCTGAATAATAATGCAGAACTGGGTAACCAGCACATTGGATGTAGCAAGGGAGTGAGGGCAATTCTATTTCCTGGAGCTGCAGTAGCTCAAAGTTTAGTTTATATGTCAAACATATGCAAAGCCCCTGCATTGGAGTGCACCCCCAGGCAAAAGCAACTGTTAAACTCCATTGTTTGACTGAATATAGACTTCAACAAAATAATCAAAAAATGGATGCCCTGTACCAAGGCAACAGCTTACTGTTTGGGGCATCGCACATCTAGCTCCCAAATTTGTTGAGTAGAAGTCATGCAGCAGTTTCTGACAGTTGTGCATGAAATTGTTAAGAAGCCTTTTTAAGTTTTGGTCAAACCAACATATGATGGGTAGCTAGTGATAAATTATTATAATGGTCATCATTGGATCAAAAGGTTAGAAAAATGTTCTAAAATGTATCTCAGATACCTGACCCCCAGCTTAGTTCAGTTATTTCCTCCACTGTTATTACTGAGATGCCTTAGCTCAGTAGGCTGTGTTGAAAGGGGTGCAAGAAAAAGTGAAGTCAAACAGAAATTTCATTTCTTATTTTTAATCTTTATTCAGGCCATCACTAAATGAAAGAGTTATTTAAAACAAATATATCTAAAATATCTAAAATGTACCCCAGGGTATGTTGAAAAACACAGCTAATGATGAAAACTGAAAAACAAGACAAAATGTGAGAAATGGTAAGAAAAAGGTAATCTGTACGATATGAGAAGGCCAGGATGGGGGGAAACTGGGGAGCAGTGGGAGACTGTGTGTATGTGTGTGTGTGTGTGTGTGTGTGTGTGTGTGTGTGTGTGCGCGCGTGCGCACGTGTGTGTGGGACAGTGGCGCAGTTGGCAGTGGGACTGCCAAGGAACTTTTCATCTAAGGCAGCATTTCACCTGAGGCCAGCCCTCCACATAACATTTTTGTAACTTAACATTATTGCAGCTAAATGCCAGTGTGGGATGGGCCAACTTGTTTTGGTACACAGGCCTGTTGTAAGTGCATTGTGACTACAGTTAGTCTGTTTGTGATACTCTGAAAGTTTTCTACAATGAGCTAAAAGTTTCCTTAGAAGGGGATGGCCACAAAATGATGATACATAGACTGGAAGTGTCCAGAGGGCCCCCAACATGAAATTTGCTGGGCCCCCAAAATGCTAACACCGGCCCTGGGTGTTCTACAGGAATAACTTTACCCAGTTCATTTTCATATCTAGTTAACAACTTATCTGCCCTAAGTTCTAGACAAACTGTTGTAGCCCCAACATTGTGCATTTTACACGTGTGCCTTCCAAAAACAAGATAAAGGAACAGCAAGACTATATTTATAGTTGAAATATTAACTCTAAACTCATAGACTTTATGCTGTCCAGTTTATTCTCAACTAAGTAATAAACACACAGTCAACATTCAACAGAACTAGTTAACCAAGAATCACATCCTAAGAACATGGCTCATAAGATGATTCTCTTGTTTACTACAATCAGTTTCCTTCCTTTACTACAATCAGTTTCCTTCCTTTACACCAGAAGTATTGTCGTTCAAAAGCAGTTACTATCCTTGCAGAACAGGAGACCATTGAGGAACCAAACTCAAGTTTCCAGTTACCCCAAAGAACAGTCTGGTTAAGAGACTTGCTCAAGGAAAAGGCATAATTATTTATTTATTTATTTATTGACATTTGATTATCATGAACGTCCGATTGGGTACAGAAGACCATTTTCAGTGGAGGCCCAGAGAGAAAAGCTCCAAATTATTACAAAACATTTTAAGAACAATAATTTTACAGTCTTCATAATCAAAGAAAAACATCTGCAGTTTTAATAAATTATAACAAATTAGACATAATATTAAAATATTGGTTAAGATAAATAAGTATGAGGCAAAATCAAAAATATTCTGCAGTACGGTAAACAGATATGACCAGACTTCTCTAGATCCCTTAAAATGTTAACAGAGCAACAGTTTTTGCATCATCATCTATTTTTTAAATCAAAAAATCTCTAATGACTGACTATAAATCTCAGTGATTTACTACATAAATAAATAAATAAATAAATAATAAGTTAATGGATACCTGCAGTTGGTGTGAAGGACTACGAATATTGCCTCTGGCAGTAAAGGTACAGGGTTTGAATCTCAATAATTCTGAGCAAGTAACTTAACTAGAAAGTACCAACCAAGTGGGACATTGCATACACACATACATACAACTTTCATCTCACCTGCTTGTGTTCAGATAAACTCCATGTGTTGCCATTCATATTCACTTGCTGGGAAAACTTCCATGTGCTGCCATTCAGAAACACACACACACTCACACACACACACACACACACACACACACACACACACACACACACAGAAGCCGGGCTGTTCCTTTCACCTCAGCTGCTGGGAAAACTTCTACCATTCAGAAAATGATTGCTGCTGCTGCTGCCGAAATAGAGAAAGGAAAAATGCACATCCCGTTTGGCTCACTCATTTAAATTGCTGCAGGGTTCTGTGTGCCTGCTCTTTTCATTGGCTCAGAACATCAGACAATGAGAAATGAACTCCAGGTGGCACACACAGACCAGGATGTAACAGCTGGATGCCAAAAGCAAGGGAAAAATTGTGACAGTATTGTTTTTATTTTTGATACTTAATGTTAAAATCTTCTTTTTTTAACTAATGTTATGTCTGGGCCACCCCCATTCCCAGCCAGCAGTGGGCCCTAGGCAACTGCCTAGGTTGATAGTGCTAGATCTGGTCCTGTAGAAAGACTGGTCTCAAATACATAACAGGTTCCAAAATCATGGAGTGAAACTATATGCCAAAAATGCATTATTGTATCCTTTGGGAAGTCTTCTATCCCTGGGAATTATGACTTTAACAATACACCCATTTAGGTGACCCATTTGGGAGCTGCCTCTGTGTACAGGTGGCAGTAACTCTTGACCAAAATGTGTCCATTATTGGAAGAAATTCCTTCTATATTGCACAGCTTATAAACAAAGGTATTTTGTCTAGATCTAGGGATGTCATTGTCTCCCTTTATGCAATTATTGAATATAGTGCCCACTTTGACACATAATTGTCCAGGCACGTGCAACAACTTGAACAAATTGAGATACCTTACTAAAAGGATACAAGGTTTAAACAACATGTCCTACATGGATCGACTCAAAGCCCTGTCACTACACTTGATATCCTATGGACTGCTAAGAGGTGATCTGTGTCTAGCATGCAAGGCATCCTCTGGCCCAATACTACTGGATTTACTGCATGTATGCAAGTCAAACGGCATCAGAAAAACTTGGTCTAGGGATGTAAACTTGTTCTGCAACATCAGCAGAATGGTTTGGAATGGCAGGTATATCTCACAGAGGATACAGCTGCTTTGGAATAGACTCCCCATCCAAATAAAACAAAGTTCATCCCTGCATGGGAAACAAAATTTACCCCAGGTCTGCCCCCATATTACTAATTGTCAGAAGTAGCTCCTAAATGCTCCTAAAACATATATGACAATATGTATGCGTGTTTACTATGAATTGATTTTAAGCAAATGAACTGTCAGGCAATTGGGCTGCCTGAAATTTCTGTTGGGCAAATGAACTGTAGGTGAAATGAAGGTGACCCATATATATATATATATATATATATATATATATATATATATATATGTGTGTGTGTGTGTGTGTGTGTGTGTGTGTGTGTGCGTGTATGTATATATATATTAGAGTAGTGTTCTGCCATGCATTAAACTGTTGTAGAATATAAGTGACCTGGTTGGTATTCATAGACAGCTTCCTGCCAGAGCTCGTGATCGCTTTCTGTTTAGTGTAGCAAACTTGCAGTCGACTATAATACAATTCACTGTCATGCATAATTAACATGCCCTTAAATCCCATTAATTGTCTCTGGTGATAAACTGTGAATTGTCTATTGCAAAGTTAGGGTAGATGACTATTCATTAGACTGTAATTGTGTACTAGGTACAGCTAATCATGATTAGTAAAACAGTGTTCCCTATTAAACTGAATGGATGCAACATGGCTAGTAGTTGCATTCACCATTCATGGAAGTTGTAAAGTATGGGCATCTTTGGTTTGCAGTACTAATCATGATCTATAATAGCGAAGTAATCTATGATATGCAGAGGTATCATTTACATAGGCTGTTTCCATGGTGTGCTGCATTTGCATGTGGATTGTAAAAAAACAATTCTACTCAGTTGTAATTCACTGCAGAGCTAAACAGTGGCATTTTAAGATTCAGACTACCCTTGCATTCTCCACAAGGTTCTGCGCAACTGCTATGAATGCTACTCATGGTCTCTATTTTAGCATTTGGCAGTCAAAGGAAAGATCTCAAGCAAGTTGGTAAAAGGTTAACAGTTCCTATGTTATTTGTGATCATCCTAACAGACATTATAGTATTTTTTCTTTTTTTTTTGCAAGTAATATAACAGTGGGTAGTTCAGAAGTATAATATGCAATTTATAAATGGTTTTATTTCTCAAAATAAAGTCACAGTTTTTTTCTCCTCACATAACTTGCTAACAGCCTTAATATATATATATATATATATATATATATTTGTATATATATATATATATATATATATATGTGTAGATGTATATTATATATAGGTAAATATATATTATATATAGGCATATATATATATATATATATATATATATATATATATATATATATATATATATATATATATATATATATATATATAGATATATAGATAGATGTGGAAATAGATATACTGGAAAAATTGCCCTGCCAAAACCACAAGAAATTATTTTGCTGGATATTTACTCATCAGTAAATATGAAACTGTTAATCCAGAAGTTTGATTTGTTTTTCTGTGTTAGAGGAATCGCCAGAGAGCCGAAAAAAGTACTGTGTACCATATTTCTGCACGTCAAAAGAGAATAAGTTGGTATGTATTACTTTTACCTTTCAAGGAAAGCAGAAAGACAAAGTAAAAGTAGTAAGAGAGAAATAATATAATCCAAAAAACAGTGAAAAGTAGAGTTGTCCACAATAGAGGCAATAATGACTAGCGCTTTCTTCCACTTTTATTTTTCGTGAACTTCTTCAGAAAAAGACAACAAGCCCCCTCATGCTTGTGTCTTATATAAAGTGCATACAGGATATGATGTCATAAATTAATTCTTCCATTAAATAATACAAAAGTTTTTTTTACAAAATATTGATTCACTTGAATATTGTGAATATTATTATCCCAGTTTCATGTGTAGTTTCTTCTTTTGTTAAGCGTAACCATCTTTTTGTTGCGTTCCCATCATAAAAATAAAATTAGAAAAATACTAAACCTATTTTCAATGAACTTTAAATGGAGACATCCCTCACATAAAGCAAAACAATAGATTATCCAACTGTCAATGACCAATCAATTTTAAATAAAATACTAACAATGTAGTTTGATATAAACTACTAAATAAATGTATTTGTCCGCAAAATTCCTTGTAGGAAATATTTTATCATTTATACAATAAAAATCATCGTTGTTAGAACACCACAAAAATGTTCAGTTGCCACAAATCAATGAATGAGTGTTCACTTGTATTATCTAAAAAAACCATAGTGTATGTAAAAACTCACCCACTCATACAGAAACAAACATTGCAAACACCCTAACATCCATATATGTGCACGAATGCACCCATACACACTCTCTCTCACTCAGGCAAACACATACACTCTCTGACACATGTAAACTCACATGCGTGTGCAGGCATGCTCGCTAGTGCACACACACTTGTACATCCACACACGAGTGCACACGCACCCCCCTAAAAAATGGGCACATCACGTTGACCCACACACGTGTGTGTATATATATGTGTGTACACATACGCGGGTGCGCTCACACGTACATCCACCCACACACTTATGCACACACTCTAGCCCACACATACGCACACACACACACACACACACACACACACACACACACACACACACACACACACTCACACACTCACACTCACACACACACACACGTCCGAATCCATAATAACCGAACACAATTTAACAAAAGTGCTTTTATCGAAAAAAGTGCTTTCGTTAAAGCGTTATACAAAAAAAAATAAAACGCTACATTTACATTTTAGAAGGGGGGCTTCGCCCCCCTGCAGCCCCCATGTGGGGGGGCTGTGCCCCCCCACACCCCCCTACTTTAATAATCTCCCACCGAGACTGCACTACAGTGGGGAAAAGGGAAATTTCCCTTACCCGCACCGTAGTACAGCCTTGGCAACAGGCATACTTACACGAAAGTGCTTCTTCGGTGAAAAGAACTTTCGCATAAGTATGCCTGGCCGTTTGGGTTTTGGTCGTTTGCTCACTCGAGCAAACATCCTAGATCCATATATATATATATATATATGTGTGTGTGTGTGTGTGTGTGTGTGTATGGTAGACTTTGAATTTTCACTGATACAGAGATACAAAAACACCAGTAAGACAGAATGAAAACAGGAGTTCTTGATCACATATAACTTAACATGGAAATTAGAAGACAAACATATTAGATATAAACATATTATATTTCACACCAAGACAAGCACCAGTGCACTACTAATTTCAGCTTTTGATTAGGTAGAATAACATTTTCCTGCAATATATTTTCTTTATGTTTTTTTTTAACTAGTTTCGTCTCACTGTGGTAACTAGCCTCTTTTCAGGGCAGTCCTGAAGTGGTATTTATACTAGTACAGGACATTTGTGCAGGGCATCAAGGAACTTTTCCTTAATCTTTTCAATAGGTACCACAGAATATTTTACATCAGCATGTCAGTAATCAAACTACCTGGTGTGTGAATAGAACCCACAGCCTTCTGCACCAAAGGCGAATATGATTAGCTGTACTTATATATGGCTATTTTGCATTTGAGAGCAGTTCCAGTGTTGTATTCCAGTAGCAGTAGCTCTGTCAGATGACACAACAGAAACCTGATCTAGTGTGTATGTGCAACAGTTCTGGAATAACCAGCTCTGCTTACATGGGTACAAAGCGGGCTGTCTTCTGATAGGGCTGACGGAACATCATATTTATAGACAGCCAGCCTCAGTATGCATTTTAAAACATAACATAAAATGCAGCTACTCAGGATTGTAAATGCTGCCATACTAACTAAAAGTCAAGAAAATAAGGCCAGCAATTTAGAGCTGAGATATAAACTTCAAGGCAATAAAAGCAAACTTTGGGGGAAAATTTACCCTTCTTCAGACTGGATCACTATAATACAGCATCACATATATACATTTAAAATCACACTTAACAAACTTAGAGCTTAGAAAAGAATATTTAAACCCATATACATTTTAAAATCACAACTGTCAAACTTAGTTAGAGCTGAGAACATTTAAACTCGTGAATTAGGATGAACTCTTACCAATTCATCAGCTAGCTAATGGGAGTTTAATAGAAAAATTGTGTGTCACACTCTGCCTACTTGATGCATTTAGAAAACAGTGACACGACGTGTGTGCAAAGCATGACATTTAAAATTATAAATATGAGCATCTTCATTAGTGTCTTTAACTAAAGCATTGGGTCATAGGAGGTTACTAGACTAATGGCCCTGGGGCCCTTACAAGCTTAGCCAAGTTTTATCCTTATTTCCATGATCAGCACCTATCAGCCCTGTCCAACACATAGACATAGGTGGAACCCCTGGGGTGAATTTACACGTACCCATCCAATCGTCCAGATTGCGTTTGAAGAGGGTCAATGAGGTGCTCTGCTTGACATGAAGTGGGAGTCTGTTCCAAAGATGTAGTAACCTTTAGGAGAGAAATCTGTCCCTACAGCAGGTTCTATTAATGTCACATACCAGGTCAAGGCCATTACAGCCAGTTACCCATGTACAATTTGACTTGTGGATATGCAGCACTTCCAGTAAAGCAGGGTCAAAGCTTGCCTTATATGCAAGGCAGTGATCGCCTCTGAGTAGTCCCATGTGACAGAATAAAGTGACAGTGAGTTTAGATGATCCTCATAGGACAGATTCTGAAGACCTTGAATTTTCCTTGTGAGGAACCTTTGTGATCTCTCCAATTGCTGCAGGTGCCTGGAAAGGTCCATATCAAAAGGAGCATTATACTCAATTATTGGCCTGATGAGGGAAGAGTACAGGGAGGTAATAACTTCTTTTTTTCTGGAGGCAATGCCCTTACTTATGAGATGAGCAATATAGAATGCCCTTCTTGCCACTGTGGAGACATTGTGATCAAAGTTAAGGTTGCTGTCGAGCTGTGTGCCCAGGTCACTTACCGCTCAGTGTGCATACTTAGGGTGCTATTATTGATGTGGTAGTTAGCAAGTTAGCAGGAACATCACTCTTACCAAAAGGGATGATAATACATTTTTTGCAATGAGTTTAAGGCCATGACTTTGGTACCAGTCATTTGTTTGTGTAAAACCCTCTTGTAGGATGTTGACATTGTTTGGAGAGTCTATGATCACTCCCGGTTTGCAGTCATCAGCAAACTTTGTCAGTTACAGACCTTTAGTTTTAGCTTGCACTTCAGAGAAATAGATTCCAAACAGTAGAGATCCCAGGACTGATCCCTATGGAACATCACTGGTTACAGGTCTGCTGTTGAAGATGAATTCCCCTATTTTGACTATATGGGTTCTATCAGTGAGCCAGTTAGTGACCCATCTACTGATATATGGGTTGATGCCTAGCTACGTGAGTTTTCCAATTATGCCTGAGTTGGAGATAGTGTCAAAAGCCTTGGCAAAGTCTAGGTAGGCTGTATGCATAGCTTTCCCCTCATCAAGGGCCTTGGTGACTATCTCAAAGAAGTCCACCAGGTTTAGCAGGCATGCTCTCCCTTTGAAAAATCCAAACTGAGTAGAGGTCAAGTGTTTGGAGGTTGCCAATATCTTTGTTAATGACATCCATGATGAACCTCTCCATGGCCTTGTAGATAAGGCCAGTCAGTTTAATAAGTCTATAGTTGCTGGAGTCAGTGGAAGCACCACCTTTGTGCAAGGCGATAACGGTGTCCTTTTTCCATTCAGCTGGGACAAAGCCAGTGCTTAGACTATGATTGAAAAGAGTACCCAATGGCATTGCTAATTCTTGTTTGAGCTTATGTAGGATGCAGCCTGGGATGTTATCAGGTCCCATGGATGCTGTGTTTTTGACCTTAGAGAGAGTGTTCACAAATCTGGGCCTTTCCTTTTATGTTATGGATATAACTAAAGAATGCCTTATGCTTGTCCTTAGTTGAGGAAGCTAATCTGAATTCATAGTTAACTGTGGAGAACTTCACAAGATGTCTTATTTGCTTGCTTAAGCTGAGGATGGAGTGTTTCCAGTTTAGGGCTCACTCCTTCTTGCTCTTAGACAGCAATTTCTTCCTCTTATTGTAAAGCCTGTTAATGGCAGTTGTCCACCAGACAGGTTTGCAGTTCCTTGAGGAGCTTGTTTTGGTCCTATCTGGTACAGACGAGTCAGTGCAGTTGCCCAGGTGTTTGTATAAAGCACTTGTGTAGAACTCGGCATAGTTGCCAGTTCCATTTGAGGGAGAAGGTGCAGTGGACCTATTTATACCATCCAGTAAGAGGTTATAATCTGCTTTGAAGGAGTTTTATACTTTAGTTGGTGCTGGAGGGAGGGGCCGTCAGATGTGATAGTAACTTTGAATGAGACTGATTTATGGTCAGATCGCACCAGGGAAGACCTCACAATGGGGGTGCTACAGTTGTCTCCCATATTGGTAAGCACCAGATCCAGGACCGAGGATCGGGGAGAATTTAGAAGATCACCATGAAGTGTGTACAACATGTCTCCACAAAATGGTATCCTTTGAAGTAAAAATAAAACCTGGATCCCCAGCTAAACTGGGGATATTCAGGAACTATTCTAAGGCTAACCTCCTGCTATTAAGTCAGAACCTGGCAAAATTTCAAGCCCCTATAAACCCTGAGAACACTTCTGCCTATGCAGACCTGTTCACAGAAACCCTGTACAAGCATGTTAGTAGCTGTATAGAGGCAGCTCTACCCACCAGGAAGAAGTACAGAACTAACTAAAAAAACAAGCCACCCTGGTGGAATCACGCAATCAATAGGCTGTGTAACAAGAGGAAGAAAATCCTGGCAAAAATTAGGAGGTGCAGCACCCAGCAGGATAAAAGCACTATAATTAAACTAAACAAACAGCTCAGAGGACAAATAAAGTCTAGCAAGGCCAAATTTGAAGTACATTTGGCCTCCCAGGCCAAGGATAACCACAGAGCATTCTTTAGCTATGTCTGCAACTCAAAGGCAATACACAATTGTGTGCAGAGCTCATTGTAAATGGAGCCACCTATACTGAGCCACAAGATATAGCAAACCTCCTGGCTATTAAATTCATCTCCAACTTTACTCCCCTCTCTCCCTCAACCTTCCCTCAGGAAATATCATCAAATATAACTCCCCTTACTATCACTAGGGAACAGGTCCTTAATGCTCTGTCTAAGACTAAGAACACTGCATAAATGGGTCCAGACAATATCGCAGTATGCCTTCTAAATAGCATGAAACATGACCTATCAGACCCTCTGGAATTACTATTTAACTGTAGCCTCCAAACAGGCTTCATGCCTCGTGAATGGAGAAAGGCAACAGTCATCCATCTGTACAAATGTGGGCCACCTACAGACCCTGGAAACTACAGACCCATAAGTCTCACTAGTCTTATATGTAAAGCCATGGAAAGAATTATCATGGAGATGATCAATAGAGATATAGTAAACCTCCAGACACTGGACCCAACCCAGTTTGGTTTCATAAAGGGCCGATCGTGCCTACTCAACCTGGTGGATTTCTTTGAGAAGGTCGTCAAAACAATGGATGAGGGCAAAATCGTTCACATTACCTACCTTGACCTGGCCAAGGCATTTGACACAATACCCCACTTGGGCATTGTTGACAAACTCAAGAGGTTAGGTACAAACCCATATGTCACTCAGTGGATAGCCAACTGGCTCACAGACAGGACCCAGGAAGTTAGAATTCGGGAGTCCACCTCTACAAAGAAGCCAATCACAAGTGGAGTCCCTCAGGGATCAGTCCTTGGACCGCTCCTTTTTGGCATTTACATCTTAGAAGTCAAGGCCAATGTCAGTTGTCTCTGGCTGACTAAATCTTTAGATGATTGCAAAATAGGAGCTATCGTTGAATCTCACACTGGCAAAAATATTCTCCAGGAGGGGCTGACACAGACAAACAACTGGTTTCAGAGTCATGGACTAAAACTAAATGCCAAGAAATGCATAATAGTATCCTTTGGGAAGTCATCCATCCTTGGTAACTACCATATTGACAACCCACCCCTTAGAGTTGCCCAGTATTCAGAGACTTAGGGACACACATAGATACTAATCTAGCCTTTGATCATCATGTGTCTCCAGAGGTGAGGAAATCATTCTATGTTGCGCGGCTTGTAAACAAAGGTATGGCATCTAAATCCAAGGTAGTCATTGTTCCACTGTATTCGGCATTCATCAGACATATCCTTGAGTACATTTCCCCCTTTGGTATGTACCTATCCAGGCATATCCAACAACTGGAATGTCCACAGAGGTTCCTCACTAAAAGAATACAGGGCATAAGTAATATGTCCTCTACAGACCGCCTCAAGGCCCTATATCTGTATTCTGTCTCTTACAGGATTTTGAGGGGAGATCTATGCCTGGCATACAGGGCATTGTTAGACCCCACTCTGATGGACCCCTGCATGTTCACAAAACAAACAGTACCAGAATTACCCATTCTAAACACTTAAACCTTGCCTGTGATGTAAATAGGACCTGCTGGAGAGAGAGGTATGTATCCCAGAGACTACCCCATCTATGGAACAGGCTCCCCATCCATGTGAAGCAGAGTTCCTCCCTAATCCAATTCAAGTGCAACTTGGACAATTGGATGGGAAAATGGAAATTCATCCCTGGTTTGGCACCTATGTCTCTGATGCAAACGTGTAACCTGTAAATGGTTAATCTCCCAGATCCATGCTTACACTTATCAAGGGTATCAGAATTCATCAGAGATTTGGGATGCATGGCTAGGCTTAAAAAGGCCCTTGTGTTCATTAACCTAGTAAACACCTAGGAACCTATGTGCACCTCAAGGTAACCTTTTTTAATTCATAGACAACACTGCAATGGTGTTTTTGCACAGAAATGTATAGCACTGCAGTGGGCTGTTTCCACAGCCATGCTAGACGCTAATGAGACAGTCCAGGATAGAGGTATATACTAATCAGCCATGTGGTTTTCCCCACAAAATGCCTCCAAGATGTCATCAACATGCTGAGCGGGTCATGGAATCAGTCAGCCATGTAGATTAGCATGGCCACTCCATGCACCTTGCGAAATGAACATGGCCATAGTGGTAGGGAAGTTACAGGGTAATTTAGGTGTGTGTGTGTGTGTGTGTGTGTGTGTGTGTGTGTGTGTGTGTGTGTGTGTGTGTGTGTGTGTGTGTGTGTGTGTGTGTGTGTGTGTGTGTATCTGTCAGTGAACAGATGAGTATCCACATGTGTGAATAAGTCCAAAAGAGTCAAAACAGGACCTAGAACACTAAAGGTTCGAATTCAGCAGCCAGAACACGTGAAGAAAGTAATAACAAACTCCGAACCCCCACACTGTAAAATGCAGTTATTTATTAAGACTCTCACTGTAAGCACTTTGGGGTGAAATACCCTTCATCAGACAATTCAGAAATAAACTGAATCATATCTAAAACACAAAGTAACCAATCACAGTCAGTACTGGGCCCTCCTCATCTTTGAGGGCAGATTTAATGGGAATAACCCCATTCATCCCAGATGGTCTATGTACACACATCTCTATAATCCATTTACTTTCATAGTATTCTGTCAAATCGCCTATGTCTCCCCATCTCCTGGATAACTTAACAGTCTGTAACACCATAAAATCAAATGTATGCCCAGTATGTTCACTTACATGCTGATATAGAGCATTGTGGGTATTACTTGTAAGTATTGCTGATAAATGTTGCAATATTCTATTTTTTAATTTACAGTTGGTTTTACCCATGTAGAATGAATATGCCAATGAATATTTTCTACTGGTAACAGGATGAATAAATAAATTGTTCTTCCTAATATATTTACAGGCTTTGCAATGTTGACATGGGAAAGTTCCCTGACGTGTAATATTATTGGTACATCTCCTAGATCTCTCATTACATAGCAGATCTTTTAAGTTTTTATTTTGTTTAAAACAGAACAGTGGTTTGTGAGTTATAATTTCTTTTAATCTATCATCTGTGTGTAATATACCCCAGTTTTTCTTGATGATATCACAAATACCTCCTGTGTTGTTACTATACTTCAGAGTTAATCTTAAAGGTTGTTTCATACTCCCTCTATTATTCTGGTAATCAGTTTTATCACCAGAAAACCAAGGTTTAGCCTTAGTTCGTCTTTTGTTAGTACATTCCTGATAGACTATGTTTATTTTATCATCCTTGTAGCCTGTCTCATGAAAAGTATGCTTTAACGCTAGTGACTTCTGCTTTAAACACATTTCATTTGTGCATAGCCTAGATGTTCTGTAAAACTGTCCCTTGGTTATATTATCAAGCACATACCTAGGATGCATACTATCGTAGGGTAAAAGTGTATTGCGCCAACAGTCCTTCCTATATATCATGATGTCAATTACATCATGATCATTTCTAATTAAACGAACATCTAGAAAATCTATACTGCTGTCAGAATAGGTCACCTTAAATCTTAGAAAATTTGCTGTTGTCTCCAAGTAGGCTACAAAGTCATATAACTCATCACTAGTACCTTCCCATAATAAAAACACGTCATCAACAAAATGTGTATAGTACTTCAGTTGTTGCTGCCATCTAAACATATTGTTGTCAAAAATAACCTGATTCTCCCAGTATGCTAACACAAAGTTGGCATATGAGTTCGCACAGGGGGTGCCCATGGCTACCCCCTATTCTGGCGATATATACCACCAGCAAACATAAAGATGTTGCTTAAAACACAATTCAACAATACAGTGATCCTGTTAACTTGGATAGGTGTTAAACCAGTATCGTTACTTAAAATTCTTTCTATGGCCATTAACCCATAGTCTTTAGAAATAACTGTGAATAAGCTGTTTATATCCAATGTTACAAATAAACATCTGCTGTTATCAGTCAGTAGACCAAGATAAGAGTGTAAGGACAGCAAAAAATTAACTGTATCTTTCAAAACTTTACATATTTTGCTTAAGCTACCCTTGAGTTGAGTTTCTATCCAGATGGAGGCATGTTCTGTGACTCACCCTCTACCAGAAACAATGGGACGTAGGGGTGGGTTCTGAATACCTTTGTGTATTTTAGGGTAGGCTTTAAAGTCTGGTATTACAGGGTGTTCCACCCACAAAAATCTAAAGGTGTTTTCTGTGATCTGGTTACTTTTTAAGTTTAAAAAATTGCACTTCACCCTATTGATAATCATTGTTACTTCCAGGGATGATAAGTGTTGATATGTAGTATTATCACTAAGCATATCTAAAACCTTATTGTTATAAAAGTCAGTACTCATCACAACAAATGCTCCTCCCTTGTCAGCTGGCTTGATGTTAATATTAGTATTAGCTATTAATGACTGTAATGCCTGCTTTTGTTCCTTAGTCAAATTGTGAAAAACATGTCACTGCTTGTTATCAAAATATTGCATCAAATTTGCTTCACAAGTTTTAAGAAATGTTTCAATTACTGGGCTTAAGGGAGGGTTAAACATGCTAGGTTGTCTGGGTTCAATAGTTCACATAACATCATTATATCCAAACATATTCTTTAACTCAAGGTTTCTCCCAAACAGTCTAAGTTCAATAATTAAATCACTTAAACATGGACCCGTACTAGGGACAAACATTAGACCCTTATTTAAAAAATAGAGCTCTGCTTCGGTTAAAAATGGTAAAAGTATAAAAAACATGTTAGTACATGGGGCTTTTGTTTTGCCTAGCATAGATATACAAAGACTCCCAAAAAGTTTAGGCACTTTTAAATGTGGTAAGTGTTCAGTTTGTGCACATATATAACTCATTTGGGTTTATTAATAATGTCAAATTTATGTCTAAGTGTTCATTTACATGTGAGACTAAAGGGGTTGTGTATGCTTTACGTTTCCCCTGTAATTTGTTTTATATTGGGGAAATGAAAAGAATGTTCCAAATTAGATTTATGGAACACTTACGGGACATAAAACACCAAAGGGAGGAGAAAGTGATTTCTGCACATTTTAAGATTGCACATGATAGTAATCATTTATTGCTGCAGGGAAATATTTTGGAACAAATTATCTGTTTTTGTGAAAATGAAATATGGTTGAAGGAAAAGCTTCTGTATAAGGAATGTATTTATATTTTAAAGTGTAATACATTAATCCCTATGGGACTTAATAATGAACTAAACTGGAAATGCTTGCTTTAAGTATAAATCTTCTTTTAATCATTTAATTGGATAATGGCATGTGTTTATTGATGGTTTGGATGTATAAAATAAGCATTTTGCATTCTTTAACTTGTATTTCAAAAAGATGGTTACACAGAGGCGCTAGAAGTGAATAGAATACTGGTTATTTTACAGCTTGGCTGTTTGATTTGGTCATCACTTTTGGATCTATTAGTTGTAGAACTTTAGAGTGTGGTGGTGGTGTTGCAATCTTGTTATGGCTTCTGATCCAAATGTGGATATTCCTCATTTGTTTAGAGATGAGTCTACCTCTGCCTTAGGAGTGGTTGGTGGTGTAGGGTCCCAAAGAACAATGGAGCAGTATTTGAATGGTTAGCAGATTGTTTCTGCCTTAGCAAATGAATGTCACACCGTAAGTCATAATGCAGGACAGCTTTTTGATATTTTTGCCAATGAGAGATCTAAACATGCAACTAATCCTTTTATGTCTGTGGAGCAAACTTTAAACACCTTACCGACAGACATAAGAGAGTTGTGTGAAAAATTTGAGAAACTGTTGGAAAAAGAAACAAGAATTTATTTTAATATATTGGGGTTACAACTTTATATTGAACTTAATATTACACCTAGAGGTCTCTGGTTCATAAAAAAAAAAACAGAGTACTCCGTTTGATTAGAGTTGCCCTTTGGACTAACAATTTAGAGAGCGTTGGATAGCTGCATCTCATAAGTATGTGATGGACTGGCTGCACATTTTATTAGAGAGAGATCAAATAAAACACAAGAAATTAAAACAACAATTGGCAACTCTGTCAAGTACAATCACAAACTCTTTAGGTGCACTTAATGTAAATAATTTAATGGATAAAATTAACACCAAACTGACTGCTTTGGAAGTTGAACTGGTGGAATATAAAAAAACGAAAGTGGTGAGAGATGTTGGCGATTACAAAGGAGAGTGGGCCATTGTGCATCATCCACTCACCAGCAGAGAAAACAACAGTGGAGAAATGGAGGTTTGAAGAGGGTGCATTCAAGTCATTTACTTCCTCAGAGGGAGCTAGTCAGAATGACTCACAAGATAGTGTGGAAAGGGAATTTCCACCTCTTCTCCCTCCACAACAAGCAGAGGATTATAAATGGCATTTTCAGAGTGGTGGTGAACAACAGCAACAAGGACAGAAATGGGTTAGGAACAATACAAATGTCTCCTACAGAAGGGACTTTAAAAATTGACAGTATAACAATAAGAAATTTAAACGGTAATGGGGGCAATGAGTTTGAAACTGTAAATATTGTTGTAAATTTGTCTAATTGTGACTTGACACAAGACCAATTTACAGTATTGAATTTAGGCCTTAAATTTATTCCAACTGTTATTCCTAGGGCCTATATAGTCAAGCAAGAAAATTTTAAACTTGTACGGAAGCTACATCTTAAGTGTTATTTTTCCAATAACATGGATTTTAGTGTTTCTAGTTTAGAAAATCAAATGTCTGATGATAGTTTTTATTCATGTTGTGAAGAAATGGAAGAAGCTTTTGCTGATGGTGTTAACACAAACACATATTGTGCACTAGATACACCAAACATTCCTGTTTTGAATAAGTTTATTCCCAATTTCCAAAGCGAAAATATCTCACACTTTAGTTCAATGACTAATTTTGGTGGGGAGAACATCTGCAAGAAGGTTTTGGGAGATAAGGGAAATATCAAATATAATTTAACATTTAGAGAGTGGGAGTCTTTACAAGAACTAAAGAATAGAAAGGATGTAGTAATTAAACCGGCCGACAAAGGCAATAAAATTGTAGTAATGAATGTGGCACAATATCTTAAGATGAGTATGGACCATCTGATGAATCAGGAAGTCTATGAAGTTAGTGAGAGAAAATCATTTGAAAAAGCTATAGCTGAATATGAAAATTTGCTGGAAAAAGGTATACATTTCAGATACTTTAACAGAAAAGATGTAAAAGAGAAATTGTCCGATAAAAGTAGTGAAATGGCCATCTTTATTTATTTGCCAAAATTGCATATGAGCATGTGTGATGGCAGACCTGTTATTTCTGCATGCAAATATTTTCTCCATAATATAGGTTTGTTATTACACAGGTTACTACTTCCCTATGTACAAAAAACTTCCTCATATATAAAAGATAGTTTTGATTTTTTGAAGAAAATGTCACCAGTTGTGTGGAATAAAGAAATGTGCTGGGTGGTTTTGGATGTGAAAAGTTTGTACACTTCAATTAAACATGCCAATGGTCAATCTACTATTTCCCATTTTTTGGGAGATAACCCACTTTCCACCTTTATAGTTGAATTAGTGGATTTTTGTTTGAAAAATAACTATCTTTCTTATAATAATCAGATGTTTAGACAACAACAGGGGACAGCCATGGGGGCACCATTTGCCCCCATGTATGCTAATTTATTTATGGCATTTGTTGAGATTTGTTCAGACACGACTTTGTGAAAAGACATGTATACGTTTTTATTTTAGATACATTGATGATTTAATTTTCATCAGTGAAGGTGATCAGGATAAAGTAAGTAATTTAGTTGCTGATTTGCACCGCAACCCATTTGGTCTTTGCTTTGATGGTTTACAACAAGGCAAAAGAGAGGTCTTTTTGGATCTTGTTTAAGAGGGTAGAGAGGAAGGTTCTATTGTTTTTGTAGTGCATAGGAAGTTTGTAGATGACAGTCATCCCCCTCATTTGATAGCAGCTCGTCCTTATGGTGATTTTTTACGTTTGTCCAGAGTATACAATGATGAGAACAACAAAAAAGAGCAAGTGTACTTTGTGTCTATGTACAATATTAGAAGTGAAGAAATTGTAAATATGGTTAAATATTACTAGAGGTTTTTATTGCAAGATAAACTTCTGGCAAACATATTACCTGAATACCCCTCTCCGTCTTATGTAAAGGGTAAAAGTATAAAAGACATGTTAGTACATGGGGCTTTTGTTTTGCCTAGCATAGATATACAAAGACTCCCAAAAAGTGTAGGCACTTTTAAATGTGGTAAGTGTTCAGTTTGTGCACATATTATAAACTCCTTTGGGTTTATTAATAATGTCAAATTTATGTCTAAGGGTACATTTACATTTGAGACTAAATGGGTTGTGTATGCTTAACGTTGCCCCTGCAATTTGTTTTATATTGGGGAAACGAAAAGAATGTTCCAAATTAGATTTATGGAACACTTACGGGACATAAAACACCAAAGGAAGGAGAAAGTGATTTCTGCACACTTTAAAATCGCACATGATAGTAATCATTTATTGCTGCAGGGAAGTATTTTGGAACAAATAACCTGTTTTTGTAAAAATGAAATACTGTTGAAGGAAAAGCTTCTCTGTAAGGAATGTATTTATATTTTAAAGTGTAATACATTAATCCCTATGGGACTTAATAATGAACTAAACTGGAAATGCTTACTTTAAGTATAAGTCTTCTTTTAAATTGTTTAATTGGATAATGGCATGTGTTTATTGATGGTTAGGATGTATAAAAGAAGTGTTTTGCATTTTTTAACTTGTATTTCACGAAGGTGGTTACACCGAGACACTAGAAGTGAATAAAATACTGGTTATTTTCCAGCTTGGCTGTTTGATTTGGTCATCGCTTTTGTATCTATTAGTTGCTGTACAGACTTGAATAGTATATGTTTACACAAATATGGGTGAATTTACTTGCATTAACACTCAGTTTTCAATGTTTAGTCTGATGTCTCCAATAGAATTGGCATACTGGGCTAACCATCATCATTCATCACCATCATCATCATTATCAACCCCACTTTCTCCCATTTTCTACATAGTGTATGGGTGTTGTGTCAATTGTTGCCATCTCTAGCTTCAATGACACTCTTCTATCTTCTTCAACAGCCATGCCTGACTGTCACAGATCTTCTCTCACACAATCCATCCATCTTTATGTTTGATGCCCTAGTTTCCTCTTGCTTTCTTCCTGTCTGTCCCAAATCTTCTTCACTACATTGTCTTCTGCTTTTCTGCACATGTGCCCAAACCACCATAAACTGTTTTATTTGACCTTCTCTGCAACTGGATCTACTTTGCCTTCTGTTCTTATGCGTTCATTTCTTCATCTGTCCCACAGTGTGCATCCTACCACCCAACACAGGCACTTCATCTACATCACCTCTAGCTTCCTCAACTGTTCTGCCTTTACAGCCAGGGTTTCTTTACCATAAAGTAGTACTGGTTGCACCACTTCTTTTTTACACCTTACTTTTCAGCTTATTTGGCATTTTGTGTCACACACTACCCATGACACTCTGTGCCAGTTACCATTATCTTATGTGTATGCAGTTTCATCTCATGTGCCTTCAATTTTGCATTCAATGTCTTAGCCTGTTAGCCAACGAGTATTCCTTCTTAGCCTAGTCTGTCTTTTCTATCTCCCACTTTTTCCTGTACTTCTTTCTTTTGATGGCTTCCTGGACTTTTGCATTTCACTGCCAGCTTTCCTTATCTGCCTTACTTCCATACCTGGCTTAGCCGTATATCTGCTCTGTAGTCCTCGTACATGCTGTTTTGAGGTACTGCCATAGCTCTTCCTCACCTCCACCTGTTTGCTCTTCATACAGAGGTGTCAGAGCTCTGAGTAATTCCTTGAACTCTTGTGTTTTCTCTCCAGTCAAATTCTAGGTCTTCAGCCTAGTGTCTGTTGACCTTAGGGCTATCTCTCACCTCTGCTTGCAGCTGAGTTGGGCAATCACTGGTGTGTGCTGTTTTACTTGGGATGACTTTGTAATCACAGATTTTACCCCAATGCACTTTTCTTACTAGGAGGAAGTCTACCTGAGGTGTATGTTGGCCACTCTTGTATATGATCGTGTGACTGTCTCTCTTGCTGAACCACAGTCAGACACCCTTCATAAGGGATGTCATCATCAAAGTCTAAAATTCTCTCTCCTTCTTTATTATCTTTTGCCCCACCCATATGGACCCAGGCAGTCTTCACATCATGGTCTATTTGTCTCAATAGGTGCATTCAAGTCACCCATTATCAACATCAGTCCATAATTTCCTGCTTTATCTGGTTGGTCCTGCAACTGCTGTCTGAATGCACTCTCTTTCTCACAATCACAATCCTGCTACAGGGCATAAGCTGAGATTATGAATACTGCCCAATTCTAACAGTGGAATCTGATTGCCATGAATTTATCTGTCACTAATTCTTATGACATTCCTCACTCTCTTCTGAAGCTTGTCCCTCACTACAATTCCCACAGTTATCTATGCCAAACATTAGTATGGGTGGTTGCCAATGATAATGACTGGCACTGGCAACATATAAGAATGGTTCTAATGACCAACAGCAATGTTTTGACTAGAAGATAGTCCTTTTCCATTAATGATGTGGTATTTTGTTGTATATATATATATATATATATATATATATATATATATATATATATGAGATTAGGAAAATCAACATAACATCCAATGGTGCAGCCACAACCAAGGCTACAAGGGAAAAACATATATATAAATCAGTTAGAAAGAAGCAAAATTATGAACAGAAATCAATAATAATACAGAATGATCTAACAAAGAAGGGTAATATATAGTGTAACTATGTAAACACATGTATAAACAAAAAAACAGCAGAAATAGCAGGCAGTTGGTGCAATGTACAATTGTAACTACAGAGCAAGAGGGCAATGGGTAAATAGGCTACGGAAATGTATATGAATAGCCATAAAAATCTTAAAGTGATGGTTAATATCACATTAGGATATGAAGACAATGTGCAAAGTCCCAGTCCAAGTTTTAATTACAGACAAGCGAAGGAAGCCAGCCTGTGCTGTTAGATTAAAGTGTAACTGAAGAAATATGGGAAGTGTATGTGGGCAGTAGGCTATAGAACTGGTTAGGAGTTACCCTGTGACCCTGAAGCATCCACAGTTAGAGTCTTTGGTTAGGTGTGCCTTGTGATTTTTATTGAAGTCTGTCAAATTGCTCAGTGTTTTTAGTTTCTTAGGTAATTTGAAACATGAAACAGGTGCAAATTAAGCTTATTTCTCTGCAAGTTGACATAAAGCTGGATGTGAGTAACAGAGTTGAATCATGTCCTGTTCAGTTTTGTATAGTGCCATGAGTCCTGAGAGGAGGTGTTTAGTGTGAGTCACTAGTTATTTATAATTTTGAAAGTACAAAACTTGAGTAGGGAGGTGTCTCTGACAGTGATAGGAAGGTCATTGCCCTATTTTAAAGTTGTATAGTGGCGTTCACTTAGGTCCAATAAGTTAGTAAACCTCAGGATTTTATTTTCATTGAACTGTAATAACTTTATATTATGAGAGGACTGAAAGGACAGTGATTTGAAAAGCATACTTTAGCCCAGATATCACTACAGTCATAGCAACGGACTTTCTAGATTCCACTGTAAGAAGGTGTGATACCTCATGGGTCACATTTAGCTGATTCAGAAGCTTGTTTGTTAATTTATTTCTGTATAATGATTAAAGGTAAGGCTTTGATCTAGGACAACACTCAGGTGTTGTTCATGTGTGGCACAAGGTATAGGTATACCTGTGTTATCTGAAGCATCTTGACTTTTTTAGAGGAGAACATTACTCTATGTTTCTGAGATTAATGGTTTGTCTGTTGTGATCTTACTGGTTTAGCAATACCTACAACTGGTGCTTGGGGCAGGAATCTCATTCATCCATCTCCCTTCCTACATCCCTGCTAACCATGCAAATATGTAATTTGACTTTAACTTCAGGATTACAAATTGTTTATAAGCATGCAGGTGTGAAGTATAGCTCACTAAATGGTTCATTACATTTCACGTATCCATAAATGTATCTTAGAACACTGCCATATGACTGAATAAATCTAATAAGCTGCTTCAAAACCTATTATGAATTTTCCCCATATATTAGAAAAAAAAATAAATAAACAAATAAACCATTACATTGTTTTCCACCAGTCAAAACATAACAAGGAGGAGCATTGATTAGAACATGAAGGCTTGTCATGTTTCCATTAAGATGTAGATTCCTGTTATGAGAAGTGTCTGTTCATAGAGCAGCACCATCTTTTTTAAGTGTTCATTCTCATTTTCCTCTCTGAAGTATTCCCAGGGGTAGTTTTACTTTATCATGAAAGAGCATGTATGCACCACACTGTTCATTTCATAGCTGATTACAAGAAGTACCAGATAATGCATGCTGTTCATGTCCAGTGGATATGATTCTGCTTAATTATAGCAGGTTGTTCAAGTGAGTAAAGTTGTACCAGGTAGTAAAGTCATAATATCTTGTCTAGGCCAGATATATAAGAAATATCCTTGACATGATGGAGTATAGTTCATGCTGCCAGTCTTTGCTTGCCAAAGACAAGTGAGCATGTGCTCTTAAATAAGTGGGCTGTCAGCCATCAAAAATAGTGCCTGGTATCTATAACCTATGACTCTATTAGCATAATGCAGTAAGATTAGCCACATTGTCAGCAGGAATACCACCAAAAGAGGCCTTTGGTCAAGGGGGACTATACCAGCCAACAAAGGCTAATAAATAAATAAATAAATACTATAATTTCTAAAGCATTGTGCGCTTCTGTAATTGTGATACCGACTGCCAGACACACTACAACATAACAGGTGAGGGACAACAAGAAACATTCAAAATGCCAGAGAAAGAGCTAGAAATTTGACTTAACTTGCAGCCACAAACATCTTATTGAGCTCAAAAACAATTGCAGATCTTGACCCTGTGTGCCAAAATCAGCCAGTGTGATCAGTATTTAAATTTTTCTGAGGTGACTAACAAGTCACAGATTCCATAAAGGTAGTTTTGCATGCTTCTACACACTGATTGTCAGGAGACACTCTGCATGCCTTATTACTGTGGGAGGCCTTTTCCTTGATTGAATCCATTAAACTTGTTCCCGCTTGCAGTGAAATTCAGTTTCATTATCAATCTCTGCATGTAGTGTGTGGAAAATGTCCTTTAATTCTGCTGTGTCATGTAAGCCTTCAAACAGGAAATTATTTTTGCAGCGATTTATAAACCAGATTAAAATTACCTGTTCTTTGTTCATAGCATTTCCAGTTTGTTATGCCTGATGATCCAGGACCACAATTGTCAGTACTGCACAAGATTTCCTTTTCTTTCTTTAAGTCATATGTAGTCAAAATCCTTCATTCTGGGTCAAATGTTGTGGAATGTGGAATGTTTCCTCTGCTTGAAAACAGCAAGGTAGTATTAAGGTGATTTTTACAGTGTTACTAATTGGTGCTCATGTTTCCTTAAACATAATGTATTTGGAAAAGTTTTTGTTTGATTATAAAAGAAATGTTAATTAAATCACATTGGCAAAATGTATAACTAAAACTGGTGACATTATTTACAATTAAATGTGAGCTGTCACCATTGCAGACTTGTAGAAAAACAAAGCAGTTTACATCTAAAAGTCTGATGCAATGTTATTTATGTTAGGTTAGTGCTAGCAGAAATTTAATAGAGTCTAGAATAATTATAAAACTGGCAAAAGTCAAGCATTTTACTACAGTTGATCACTGTGTATTTAGATGTATATTTCAGCTCAGAAAAGGTTACCAACCTAGCATGCGCAAAACATCTCCTACACTAAATAGATCCTTCAGGAAGGCCTTTGTTTAAAGAACTTCCAAAAAGTTGGATGGACAAAATGGTACGAGTATTAATCACAACTGTGGAGCAAATTATGACAAAGCAATCATATTGCAATTTTCCCTGGACTCCATGGATATTAAAAAAATTATACAAGACAATTGGAGTATCCTGGAGGGTATTGAAATGCCGTCTTTTCATATCAGGAGATGGCCTAGTTTGATTTTTAAGAGGAAAAACAACATTAAAACCATTTTAGAGAGACCTCTATCTAGTGTCAACTATGGGGCTGACATTAGAACGATGAAATGTGGGAGTTGTAATCAATACAGCTGCATTAAAACAGAGGATTGTGACATAATTTTGCAAAGTTTTAACAGAAGAAATAAAAAGGCCACATATAATTGTGTAACACAAATGGTAGTCTGTTTAGTTAGCTGTGACATTTGCCCAGCTTTCTATATAGGTAAAACTAAGAAAACACTGTATAAGAGGATTTATCAATATATTTATAGTGTTTCTAAAAAATATGATAAAAGTGCGTTGGCAGACCACTGGATCAGTTATTTATCAAAATTTGTTTTTAAGTTTTTAATTTTGGAGAAAATTGAGGGTAGTGTATATGGGGGTGATTTGAGGAACCAGTTATTGTACCAGGAAATGACTTGGCAGCTTTCTGCTGGTGCCACTAGACCCCCCCCCCCAAGACCTTAATAATAGCATATCTATTTTGTGTGAACTCAAGAGGAGATTTCAGGAGCTCTGAATGGATTAGTGTTGAGTTTGTTTATTTCTTGTATGTTTTTATATACAGTTCCTGATGGTTTTTATATTTTTTCATGTTTTTTACATGTAAAATTTTAATACATGGTCAAGATTAAAGTATGTGTTATTGTGATTTTTAATGTTCAGTTTACGTAGGCTTATAAATTTATGTTTGGTGGGACACTTGGTATGTATGAATTTCTCTGTGTATGTTTCTTTAATGGTTTTCTTTAAGTTTAAGGGGTTGTGATATATTCATGGTTCTGAAGAAGTCCTTGTAATACAGATGAAAGGACTTAACATGTGCGTTACTGTAAAGTGAAAAACAACTTACATTTTGCATTCTTCCTATTTTCTGGTGCTGTGGATTTTATTACTTGTTGTAAGTGTACAGTAGCTAACGGTGCTGTTCTGGGAGTTTGTGTTTTTTGGTATTAACATTTCTGTGTTAATATCTATTAAAGTAACGTTACAGAATATTCTAGCACCCTTACATTTATTGTTTTGATTTTCATGTGTGACCCTGTGTAAAAAAGGACAGTGTTGCTCTCTGTGCCTTACCTTTCTTTTCCTTCTTGTCCCATGTCTGATAAAAGACTGGCCATTAGCATGTGGCTAAGGCAGAGTCACATCAGTCATTTCTAAGACACCTGCACTCTTTAAGGGTATGTTTTTTTTCTAGAATATGCTTGCTATACAGTGGTGCAAATCATTTCACTTTTATCCTGATGAATTACTGCCTCTATTTCCTGGTCTACTATCAAATGTGTGAAACTCACCTTACTGTCATTCATAAGGTCGAAGGTAAAGGTGTAAAAGTTTAAAGCTGCAAATGAAAATCCTGTCACCTCCAAAACAGTGACATGTAGCTTGCTTTTTCAGTTTCGAGTGTCACTATTTAGAATTGGATCGCCTACAGTGTGGTTTGGGAAAATTACCCTTTTCCTCACTGTAGTGCGATCTTGGAGTTGGAATATATAATTAACAGAGGGTGTGGGGCAGTGCAGGGTGGCTTGCGCCCCCTGCATAACAGTGTAAGTGTGTATGACTTGTTTTGACCGGATGGTGAGCAGTAAAAATAATGTCAAATGTCAATTCCTGCTTTTTGAACATTTCAACAGTGAGAGCAGTCAGAGTGACAGTTTCCGATGTTGTGGTTCAGTGATATGAACATTCAATAGGTTTTTCATGATTTTGATAGTAAACCCCATTTTCCAGTGTACTCTGTAACATTTTTGTATCGCAAAACATGCTATGGGCTTTCATTTGCATATACCTACTATATACCTGCAGTACTCCAGGTACAGAATTTTATATCACTTATGTAAAAGTGCAATCAGACATTTATGAATATGTATACGGCTGCATGTGTGTGTAATGTTATTTCATATCAGCCCATGCAGTTGTATTCTATGTCTGACAAAACCAGCCATAGATTTTTGTACCATATTATGCAATTTCTGCCTTTGGAACCTTGCCACTGAGGATTTAATATCACACACACTATTAAGACCACAGACACATTTTTATTCTTGGCGGTCAAATAATAAACTGATACAAGTGGTGCAAAATCAATAAGATGGTCATTTACTTGAGTACATTCTATTGAGCATTTTGCACTTTATCACATAACACTGGCAGGCAGTTTTATTGCACTGGATGAAGTAGCCATGATTCCTTCCATCAGTAAGAGTCTTCTAAATAACTATTTACACTGAAATTATAATATGCTGTTCTGGAAGGAGATTTCAGGCAAAACGTGCAAATGTGTTCTATATAAGAAATGACAACTTGTGCATTGTTTTTAATGATGTAGGGAGAGCTTAAATTAATTGCCAATATACTAGAAAACAATAAAAAAGAAACTACGTTCTTAATCTGATTTACAAACTAATTGTTTTTTCTATATTTAAAAAACAATTGCAAAATGCTTACTCTGTGCTGACCATTGAGTAGGTAAAAAATGCATCTGTTTGTGCTGCCACAGTTATGTGTGTAGAAGTTCTAACCAAGCATAACACAAGAGAGCAGCTAGAGGATATCTCACCTGTCATAGGAGAAGGCATTCATCACAACAATAGAGACTTGTAGGGAAAGGTTCGGAAAACTAGGAGCTGATTATGCAACTTCTAGGAATGAGAATCTAAACAAACATATATCATGTGTTCACCTAAGAAAGCTAGTGCCATATTATGTGCACAGCAGGTGAAACCTGGCAGAAGTGTATAAATCAAAGTACACCTGTCCATTACTTCAGATGAATAATGAACCATTTATATTCAAAATCTTGCAATTTAATATTATATATATTTCTTCATTGCAAGTCCTAAATGAAAGTGATGGTATTATTTTTTAAGCATTACAGAACTATGTTAATTTATCCTCCAACATTGACACGTAATCTGGAAAAATCTTCTTCTTCTTCTTCTGGCTTTTCCCAGTTAGGGGTCGCCACAGCGGATCACCTGTCCACTCATGATTGGCAGTGGAGTTTTACAGTGTCAAGTTGCCAGCCCAGTGCCCAACCTTCCACAGAAGGCACACACATGCACACACTCACACCTAGGGCCAACTTAGAGTGTCCAGTCCACCTCCTGATAGGTTTTCCTTGGACGTAATGAACTCTGTATAATAAAAGTACTGCAAAACAAAGCTATCAGAACATATATAGCACTAGCTGTTGTTCAGGTTTTTGCACTTTTTAAAAATCAGCATGCATGTTTCAGCAAATGATGCAACAAATATTATTAAACTGTATATCAACAAAGTATTTAAGAAAAAATTAAAATGTTTACTGTTAATTATTTCTGTCATAAAACAAAAATAACTGTTAGACTGCAAACGGATAATATTCTGAATTCCAAAAAAAAAAAATAAGACTGAGTTGCAGGGTGCCTCCAGCATTATGACCATTGTCCTGATCTCAGTTGAGAGGCATACCCTTGACTGAAAATGGACATGAGGGCAGGGCCAGCCTTATACTCTATAGTATACAAGTTATGACCACTGTATCAACACAGTATGGAAATGCCATCAGTGGGTAATGTGATTTCCATAACATTTCTTTGTTAATGTGATTCCATACAATCTGTGTTATGAATCATATTACCTATGGATGGTATATCCTGACATTTGACAAATGCATCTCCTGGCATACAAACAACATTGTCAGACTACAGAAAAGGGTTACTGATTTCTTTAATAGCACAGCTGAAGATCAGAGTGACAGCAGTGACGCAGAAATCTGCAGAGGACAGTGGCGGGATAGACTTCTAGGTATGAATTTCTTACAATAATACAATATGCCCCTATCACTGGAGGAACTGGTGATCTGCATATACACTTGAATGGGCAGGACTGCACAACACAGCAAGTGTTGTTTTGGTATGGTGACTATGTTGGGCGTCTTTGTGCCCTGTCTGTCACAACAGTTGGCCTCCATGTTTGGAAAGGCAGGTGAATAACATGTGTTAACAGAGCAGCCATGGCAATACATATACCACAGGTAAGGAACACTGGATATAGAGTCTGTGGCCACTTGCTGGGTTATGTTTAGCTGAGCCAGAGCTGTCATGCCTGTAGTACTGCCATGTAGCAGGCTCCATTCAAGCATATGCAACCTTTCTCTGTGAGGAGCAGACTCTTGCCATACTGGAACTTGGTTTTCACAGAGCAGTACTTTACTTTACTTACTTTACTTAATTATCTGTGGATAGGGGATGACAACAACAGGGTTGGTGAATCATCCATGTAGGCATTGCAGGGCAGAGTGAAAATTAGAAAGCCAGAGCTAAAGGGCAGTTATATTTAGCATTGCATATCACTGGCCCAGCCAACAACAGACACTCAGCCACAGTGTAAATCTATGACAACTAATGATACTCTGCCAGTTACGGTTGTGCGTGTTTGAAGTAGCTGGTTGTTTCTTCAGCTTTTTCTACCCCTAGAAAACTGTTAACTTAATGGGTGCCCAAGCTCATATTTTTTTCATGAGACATGTATAAAGCACACCTGAGATTTCACATGTTTTTTACTTCATTGAGGTTTGGCGAAATTATTTCTCTGATTCTTTTAGAATTGAATTTAGCCATGAAATCATCCTAAACAGCTCCTTAATTGCATAGATTATATGAGCAATTGTCTAAGCTTTCTTTCAGAACTGACTGTGTTTGACAAGTCTTCACAGCTCAAGGCACTGTTAACTTATCATGACTACAGAATTATTTTAGAATCTGGACCCATATACGTATTGACCAGAATTGGTATACCATCATGGAAAATCCATTTATTGATTAAAAATGTATTTTAGATCTCCAGTTAAACTTCCAGACAGGGGCGGCACTAGAGGTGGAGGCGCATGTGCCACCCATGAAAGTGTGTGCTACTTGAGTGCCCCAGTCCCGGAATATTAAAAAAAGCACAAGTGCTTGACTATTTTGGCTGAGTACACCATGCAATCAGGATAGACTCTTTAGTGCGTGTATGTGCATTCTTACATCACAGGAGATGGGAAGATGTGGGCCTTTTGAGAAGACTCTGAGAATGTCTTCTGGTCAGGAGATTGTGTGAGATGTCCTTTACTACTAGAAGGAAGCAATGTCATTAACAAAGTGGTTATCACTGTTTTTACTGTTTACAAAGCTGTTTTTGATATTTTTACTGCTTTTGCTGGTACTTTTCACAGTTGTAAAGCAATCTGTTCTGTTTCTTCTGGTTTTCCTGCCAAACTGTGTTAAAATAAGTGATTTGTTAGCTGTTTAAAACATTCTTTAGATAGTCTTTGTTGATTTTCTGCTGGTTTAAACATTTTTTTATTGTCTCAATGCTATTTTTCTGCTGTGTTAAAGATTCTATAGTGGGTCTTGCCGAAACTAGGGTAGCTAGCAGCTATAACTTACTTCAGATACAGGTTTGTTGCATCTGGGTCTTTTTGTTGTGTCTGTTTGTTCTGAGTATGTTTTCCAGGCCATTTTGGAATGGAAGGGGCCTTTCTGCACTCTAGTGAGAGGATTGTGCTGATTGGAACCTGTCTGATGAAGGTTGGTTGGTCTAGGGTTTGGAGTAAACATCCTTCCTGGTCCTTTTGAACCTTTTTAAAGTTTTTTTTTCAAGTTTTTAGCTTCTTGTATTTAAGCCCTGCATTTGAGCAGGTTTCTACTTGCATGTACATTGCACAGCACTGTGCACTGCTGCGCAATTGTGTGTTATAGCCAGACAGATTCATTCAATCGTTTTTTTCCCTTAGTTACAGCTGTAGCACATTAGTGTAGCCTGCATCCTTAGTACTTTCCTGGTCAAAGAAGCACTGCTAGTAAGCTGAAACCTATTACACTACCACCAAAAAATAAACAGGCAAAAATATGCATCCACTGAGGTCCTCCTTGATCGATCCTGAAAAGCCCCCCTTAGTGATAACAGTCTTCAACTTTGCATTATGAACAGTTGGACCACCCTTGTTTTTCCTGCCAGCCTTGTTGACTTGGGGCCCTTGAGGCAGTGTAGCAATTACCTCATGTACACCAACAACCCTCTACTAATAACTCACTCTAGTTCAGAGTGTGAGGGTTGTAGCTACACCAAGTATCTTGAATCAATGCTCTCTCACACTCAAAACAGTAACAGTGAAAAGGTTGTCAACCCACCCACTACTACACATACACATAATACCACTACTCATAAATATAGTATGCATCTAACACAAAAATGGGCTACCAGCCACAAATCTGAGCTGAGATACCAGATGGCTAGAGGCTTCTGAGCTTCCAAAAAATATAACTTGCCCCTGCTTTTTTCCTTATTTATACTATTTACAGTACTTTTTATTGCCTGATGCCTACTTTTATACTGTACTTATTTACTGTGTACTAAACTACACTGTTGTACTGTAAATGTCTCTTTTACTGTGCCTGTTAAAACTAATTTTATTACTGTTTTCACTGGTTACAAAGCTTTTTTGTTAGTTTCACTATTTACTAAGTATTTACTGGTATTTTTCACTGTTTTAAGCTATCTGTTCTGCTTGTTCTGGTTTTCCCACCAAGCAGTGCTTAAATAACTGATCCGTTAATTGTTTAACACATTCTTTAAAGCCTCCTTGCTGATTTTCTGCTGTTTTAAATGTTTTAGTGTCTGACTGCTATTTTGCTGTATTAAACATTCTCTAGTGTTTTCTGCTTAAGTTTGTGTAGCTACTAACTGTACCATAGTTCAGATACAGGCTTGCTGCTTCTGGAACTGTTTGTAGTGGTTTGTTTGTTCTGAGCACATTTTCCAGGACATCTTGGATTGGAAGGGGCCTATCTGCACTTTTTTGAGAGAATTGTGCTGATTGGTACTTGTCTGATAATGGGAGGTCAATCTATGGCTTGGAATAAGCATCCTCATTGGTCCTTTTGAATCTTTTTAAAGTTTTTTTTTCAAGTTTTTAGCTTCTGGTTGTTTGCACATTGTGCAGCACCGTGCACTGCTGTGCAGTTGTGCGCCAAAGACAGACAGTTAAATTCAACAAATCTTCCCTAAAACCCAGGCAGAAATATCTATCCACTGAGCTCCTCCGTGATCAATTCTGAATAGCCACACCTAGTGGTAGCAGTCTTCATTCTAGCATTATGGACAGTTGAACTACCCTTGTTTCTCCTGCCAACCGCCTTGACTTGGATCTCTAGAGGCAGTGCAGAAATTGCCTCATATACACAGACAATCCTCTACTAATAACACACTGTAGTATAGAGTGCAAGAGATGTATTTACACTAAAAATCTAGAATCCATGCTCTCTCTCACTCAAAATAGTAACACTGAGAAGGTTATCAACTCACCCATCATTACATATGCTCAGAGTATCAGTATTCATACACATACTTCTACTCATACACATAGTACCCGTCAAACATGTGAATCCACATATGCAGAGGTTCTCTTGAAAAACTTACCAAAACACCAGAGACCTCCAAAACACAAGACTGCTGCAACTAACACAGTCCTCACAGCACCCATGACACATAGCAACACCAGGGTCAGTCCCACCCACCAAGCCAGTAAGGCGTGACACTCAAAAACAAATTTTATTGTCATTGGAGACTCAATAATGAGACACATGGATGTCCCTGTCACCAGGGATCACAAGGAGAATGTCATTGTCAGCTGCCTGTCTAGTGCCAGAATTCATCAGATCACACGTGCACTCAAGATCTTAGCAACAAGTACCATTATGACTCTGTCATAGCTCATGTTGGTGTGAATGGCCTGAGATGTACATGGTTGAACTCTCTGAGTATGTGTCCCAGGCAGGTATGTCCCTAGCATTGGGCAGCATACTACCCTCACCTAGAATGAAGCCACAGTATAAACTAAAAATGATTGAGTATAATAATTTGCTCAGTTTTTGGTGACATTCAAAGGGGATCCAGTTCCTGTCAGCCTGGGAAGTCATGGTCGACAAACCTCACTGCTTTGCCACAGACGGTTTGCATCTGGCACCTCTAGACTTTTGGCTGCTGGCAAAAGCTCTTGCATCCCTCATAGTGCATTTTTTGGAAAGGTCTCAAACACAGCATTACTGAAATGAAATTAACCAATCAGAACAAAATAAAGGTCATGCTGCTAAGTGCTAGGAGCTTAAAAAAAACTGCAATCCCTTGAAGCATTTCTATCACTAGAAGCTGTAGATGTCTGGGCAGTCACAGAAACCTGGTTCAGGGCCTCACAGGGTGCCCCAGCCTTGCAAGGCTACAATGCCTTCCACACCATTAAACTGCAAAATGAACATGTGAAGACCAAAGGAGGCAGTGTTTCAATCTGTGTTAGAGATAAATTCACCTCCTGTCTAGTTAGACTGGACAACTCATTGGAATTATTCCAGGTCCAGATTACAGTGGGTAAGACCACCATTCAAGTCATAGCCAGTTATAAATCCCCCTCCATAGGTCATGACGTGCACAAAGCCTACCTACTTGGCCAAATTGGAGACAATCTAAATATTACCAAACACTCTGGTTATGGGGGTTTCAATTGCCCCACCATTAACTGGGAAACCTACGCTAGCCCGAACTTGCTAGCACAAATGTTCCTTGACTTTTTAACTCAAATGCCCTGGAACAAATTTTTCATAGCCCGATAAGAGGTCCTCACCAACATGTCAAGCAGATGCACTACTGCAACTGTCAGACCCTCATTAGTTAAATCTGACCAAAAATCAGTCACCTTCGGGATGACACTAACACCAAACCTTACAATGTGTGAAATTAGACTGAAAACCTCACCAAATACATTCCAAGCCCCACCCCCATCTGGAAATGGTAACTACACCGAAGCTTACACTAAAGCCCTGTACAATTACTTGCATAAGTATATATCTCAGCTGTACCAGAAAGAATCAAAGTCAGAGCCCCATGTAAAAACATGCCACCATGATGGACATCCAATATCAACAAACTTTACAATAAATGCAAAATGTTTCTGTCCAAGAAAAAAAAATTGAGACCCCCAACAATGGAAAAGCACCCTCCTCAGCCTCAACAAGCAAGTAAGGCAACTTGTCAAATCCTTTAAGGGCTTCTTTGAGAAAAACTTAGCAAGCACAGCCAAGGATAACCATAAATCCTTTTACAGCTATGTACGTAGCCTAAAAGGTAGGACTCCAATATGTGCAGAACTAATGACCAATGGTATCACACACACTGACCCCACAGATATAGCAACCGGCTAGCAGATAGGTTTGGTAAAAATTTCACTCCCTTATCCCCACCAAACCTATCACAAACCTTTCCCCAAACCCCACCCCCCACCTTACATCCTACATATCTGAAGAACAGGTAATCAAAGCCTTGTCCAAGGCAAAAGACATAACCTGTATGGGACCAGACACTACCCCAGGCTGTCTTCTAAACAAGCTAAAACATGAACTAACATCACCATCAAGTACCCGTTTCAGTCATAGTCTAACCACAGGCTTTGTCCTGTGGAATAGAGAACAGCAACAGTTATTCCCCTCCAAAAAGGTGGCCTAGCAACAGACCTGGGGAATTACAGACCCATAAGCCTGACCAGGCTCATCTGTCAGGCCATGGAAAGTATCATTATGGACCTCATGAATAGACATAGGTGATCCCCAAACTCTGGCTTCTACCCAATTTGGCTTCATGAAGAGCAGATCCTGCCTGTTAAATATGATGGATTTTTTCAAAAATGTGACCAGCGCCAGTTATGAGGGTAAATCTGTGCACACAGTATACCTCAACCTGGCAAAGGCTTTCAACACAATTCCACACTCAGGCATTACTGATAAACTTAGCAAACTGAATGTAAACCCCTTTCTTGTAAGATGAGTTGCAACTGGCTCACAAACTGGGCACACACTATCAAAGTGGGTGACTCCACATCAACCAGCAGACTTGTTACCAGTGAGCTGCCACAGGGCTCAGTGCTGGGCCCTCTACTGTTTGGTATATACATCTCAAAAGTTCAGTCAAAACTAAGGGGTTGTGGCTGGCCAGGTTTGCAGACAACCGCAAACTGGGTGCAATTATTTAATCCTCAAATGATGTCAGTATACTCCAGGAGGGTCTTACGCAGACCAACGACTGATGTCTTAGTCATGGTCTCAAACCTGAATGCAAAGAAATGCATTATCATTCCCTTTGGCACAATGTCCCTTTACACTATTACATCAAAACAATACACTAAGTACCCACAAAGTGGTAAGGGACCTGGCATCACAAGCTGACTGTGACCTTAACTTTGACCACCATATGTCTACTGTAGTAAGGAAGGCTTTCTACATCACACACTTGATTAGTAAAGGCATCGCCTCGAGAGCAAAAGAGGTTATAACCCCTCTATACTCAGCACTAATCCAGCCCATAATTAAATATATCACCCCGTTCGGCATGTACCATACAAAGCACCTGCAGCAATTGGAGAGATCTCATAGGTTTCTAACAAAGAAGATCAATGTATGTGCATTACACAGCCCGAATAAAGTCCCTATCACTATATTCTGTATCATATAGACTTCTTAGGGTAGACTTATGCCTGGCTTACAGAGGAATCTCAAACCCAAATGTAATGAACTTCCTGCATATCTGTACATCAAACAAGACTAATGCTACCCATTTCAGGGACCTTAATATGGCCTGCAACTTAAATAGGACATGCTGGAAGGACAGATTTATCTCCCAGTGACTGCCATGTCTTTGGAATAGGCTACCTATTTATGTGAAACAGAGCATCTGTATAACACTGTTCAAGAGGAACCTGGACAAGTGGATGGGGCACCGTAAATTCTTACTGGTGATAGCACCTACAACCCTCCTGGACATGGGTGGCCATTAATAAATGCAATCTTGGGTATTGACTAACATTTCTATGGTATTACATTTCATACCTCTCAACTGTACAGATTTTCACAGAATGTCCTGATTTGTGCCTCATGTTTTTGGTCCATTTTTCATAAAATTGTGGTTTTCTGGAAATTACTAACAAGTCATTAAAGACTGAAGTTAGAAAATAATGACAGACATTTCAGTTTCAAATTTCATAACCTTCAGAAAAGTCATGCTAATGCAAAACCTTTTATTCTATTACCTTTCTAAGTTTATGAGTGCTTTGCCAGAGATGGCCTCCACCTGTCACCCCTGGGGTTCCGGATCTTGGCCAAGACTCTTGCCTCCCCCATTGTGCCTTTTTTAGGCTATGTCCCAAATACAAATCTTCCAACATAAATGATCTGTCAAAAAGCAAATTGAAGGTCATGCTGCTCAATGCTAGGAGCCTTAACCTGAAAATGCACTCACTGGAGGCTCTCCTCACACTGGAAGATGCTGATGTCTGTGCAGTCACAGAAATTTGGCTCATGGCTGTGGAGAGCACCCCTACCTTACCAGGCTATACGTCTTTCCACACTGTCTGACCCCAAAATGAGGTCGGAAAGACTAAGGACAGTGAAGTCTCTATCTTCATTAAAGACAGGCACACCTCCACAGTGGTTTACCAGCATTATGCAGTGGAATTACTCTAGGTACAACTGACAGTTGGCCAGACACCCATCCATGTTATAGCCAGCTATAGACCCCCCCACCATGACTCAGGACACCCACTCTTCCTAACTGGACCTACTTGACTCCATCAAGGTACCCCCTAACACCCTGATCCTTGGTGACTTCAACTACCCCACCATAGACTGGGTGAACTATTCCTGCATTAATACAATCACCCAATGATTCCTTGACTTTGTCTGCTGCACACTGAACTTGTTTCTCAACAACATGGGTGACCACTGCACTATTCCCATAGTATGTTCTTCCTTGGTGAGATCAGATCATCGGTCTGTCTCATTCAAAGTTTCTGTCCCATCTAACCCCTCCCCAGCCATAACCAGACTAAAAAACTTCTTAAAAGCTGACTACAACCTCCTAAGGGAGGGTATCTGTAGCTTCATATCACCGCCCCGCTCAGATGATGCAGACAACTATGCTGAACAGTGCGCCAGTGCAATATACTAGCACCTGTACAACTGAATGGACTCAGCCATACCCAACAGAATGAAAACTTGCTCCTCAAGGAAAAACAAACCTGTCTCGTGGAATCCTTTATCAGTGGGCTTTACAGCAAAAGGAAGCAACTGTTGTCCAAGGGTAACAAGGAACAAATTCCAAATCAGAAAAACTCCCTCCTCTGCCTCAACAAGCAAATTAGATCACTAGTGAAAACCTCCAAAGCCAATTATGAGTCAAAATTAACCTCTGAAACAAAGAGAAACCACAAGTCCTTCAGTTACATTAGGAACCTCCATTGCAAAGTCCAAGTTTGTTCCGAATTAGTACTTAATAGTACCACTGATCCTGTTGACTTAGCCTATCTGTTAGCTGTTCAGTGCAAACTTCACCCCACTATCACCCCGCAAAGGCCCAGTCAGCATCCTCAATACTTATCACACACCTCACATCTCCATAGATCAAGTATTAAAGGCGCTATACAAGCCAAAGAACACAGCTTCCATGGGACTTGATAGTATACCAGGCTGTATTCTGCACAGTCTCCAGCAAGAACTAGCTTTACTATTGAGCACCCTGTTCAACCCCAGCCTAATTACAGGCATCATTCTAGCAGAGTTGAGAACTGCCATTCTCATCCCCTTGCACAAAGGTGGTGCCACTACTGACATGGGAAACTATCACCCCATTAGCTTGACAAGACTGTTCTTTAAAGCCATGGAACATATTATTATGGATCTCATAAGGACATAAGCAATCTCTAAAGCACTTGACCCCACCTAGTTTGGATTCATCAGATCTTGCCTATTGAACCTAGTTGACCTATTTGAGACTGTCACCAAGACCCTGGATGAGGTAAAGTCAATACATACAGCTTATCTTGACCTCACCAAGGCCTTTGTCACAATCCCCCACTCCAGCATCATTGAAAAGCTAACACAACTTGGTTTTAATCCCTGTCTAGTCAGATGGGTGGCCAACTGGCTGACAGATAGGACCTACAAGTTCAAAATAGGTGCCACCACCTTTGACAGCAGACATGTCACTACTGATATTCCCCAGAGATCTCTCCTGGGACCCCTACTGTTTGGCATCTACTTCTCAGAGGTCCAGGCAAAGACAAAGGACCTGTGGCTGACCAAGTCTGCAGATAACTGTAAGTTGAGTGCTGTCATTGACTCCCCAAATTATGTTAACATACTGCAAGAGGGTCTCACAGCTACAAATAACTTGTGCCAAAGTCATGGCCTTAAATTAAATGCAAAAAAATGTATTATCATACCATTCAGCAAAAACGTGGACCCTGCTGATTACCACATCAATGGCAACCCCCTAAGCACTCAACCTGTGGTGAGACCTAGGTACTCAGGTTGACAACAATCTCACATTCAACCATCATGTGTCAGCAATAGTCAGAAAAGTCTTTTACTTGGTTCATCTCATAAGTAAAGGGATTGCATCCAGAAAAAAGGAGGTTATTACCTCTCTGTACTCCTCCCTTATTAAACCTATAATTGAGTATAACGCCCCATTTGGTATGTACCTCTCCAAACACCTGCATCAATTGGAAAGGCCACAGAAATACCTCACAAAGAGAATCCATGGCCTCCAACACCTTTCCTATGCAGTCTGGCTGAAATCACTATCACTCGACTCAGTATAATACAGATTGCTCACAGGTTACCTGTGTCTCACCTACAAGGCAATATTGGACCCTGCCCTACTAGAGATGCTCCATATCCATAAGTCTAACTCCTCACGGATTACCCGCTCAATAGGCCTAAATCTAATATGCAACATCAACAAAACTTGCTGGAGAGATAGGTTTATCTCCCAGAGGCTGCCCCGTCTCTGGAATAGACTTCCCATATATGTCAGACAGAATACCTTGCTGACCCTCTTCAAGCACAACCTTGATGAGTGGATGAGAAACCACAAATTTGTCCTAGGGGTTCCACCTATGTCCCTCATTGACAGGGGCGACAGGTGCTGACTGAGGTTTCTTTTTTGGGGATAATTTCTTGGCTAGGCTTGTAAGGGCCCTAGGGCCATTAGCATAGTAACCTTCTATGATCCTATGATAAATAGGCCTCTGTCCCACTTTTATTTATGGCTTTGTCGAGATTTCTTGCTCTAAGAGGTTGAGAGCTATGATTGGGATGAAGCGGCTAGGCTTGAAAGGACTTCTGGGTCAGTAACCTGGTAATCTCCTATGATCCTATGTAATGCCCCAGTTAGAAGTTTCTGGGTAGGACTAGCTCAGATCCGCACATCTGGGGGTAGTAAGAATCAAGCCCTGTACCATTGAGGTAGCTAATTAAGACCCTGGAGCCTTAATCCTCCACAGCAACGGCCAAACCTCCCTTAGCTTTTGTTTTTTGGTAAATCAGTCATTAGAGTTTCATAGTTCTCATTGTTTGTAAAAATACATGTCCATGCAACACCTGTTATAGTTTTGTTAACATTCTGAGTGAATTAGACTTGTCTGGCACTTAGGGATCTGACCAGTTAATGAATTGCTTCCTAGAGTCAATAGTTCAGGGTTTGAATCATTGCACTTCCATTCGCCTATGTTGTGAATGGGAGCAAGTCATCAGACCTCACTCCTGAGTCACCACTGCAAAGGGACACATTCTCTGGTTTATTTACCTGGTTAACATATTTATTAAAAATAATATTTATAATTTGTCCTTTTTAGAGCTCCCCCAGTTTTTTGAGGATTTCTCCAAAATTTTCGTACAAAGAAATTTAGAATTATTTTGGTCTGTTCCTTATAAAACTTTTGGCTTTCTGGCAATAATGCCAGGCATCTGAGCTTCAGAGTTTCTGTACTTCAGAAAATGCTCGTTAATAAAACTTTCAATGTATTAAAGAGAAAAAAATTAACATTTGTTGCTGACTGATGGATCTTTGTCTCTGATTCTTGAGCAAAGGGGTTAGGAGGACATGGGGATATGCAAAGAGTGGGGAGAGACAGCCAGGTAATGGGATATTGGTATGCCTGTCAGGAGGGGAGTCCATTATTGTGCTTGGATCCCACTTGGCCATGAATCAGCTCTTCTCTTATTGCTCAGAAACTGCATATATATGCCTCATACGTATCCCCTATCTTTTTGTTTTCTATCTTTTTAACCAGGTAAAGGGTCAACCTAGGAGCACTATCTCTTTAAGCAATTATTCACAGTCACACAGTAGGCAAATGGAGTTAGAAAGAATCAAATCCTCCCCCCATGATTACAAGAAGCAACTCAGTAAAAGTTTAGAGTCTAAATCCTCTGCACTACCTGTCAGACCTTCAGTCATTTCTTCATTTTCTGATAATCACTGAGGGTTGAAAATTATTGGGGTTTATAGTCAGTCAGCAATGTCATTTATTAGTTTCATAGTTTTTGTTATTCAAATGTTCAGAAACTGCATGTTGATGCAAAACGTATTCTAACTTTTTAAGTGAATTATAGTAGTCTGCGTCTTATCTTTCTCTGATTTTGCCTCATATTTCTGCCCTGTCTTTTTTCCCTGGTAAATCATTGAGGATTGTTATCAGTCAGTAATGCCAGTGATTACATTTTCATAGGTTTTAGTGGCTAGAGAATGCACATTCATGAAACACTTCTTTTTCTGTTACCATTCTAAGTGATTTGAAGTTGTTTGGCACTTATGTTGCTGAAATGATTTCTGTAGTTAAACGTACAGGGTTTGAATCTTTTCACCTCCACTTATCTACTTAGTGACACTGAGCAAGCCACTTAACCAGACAGTGCTCCTAGGTCACCCTGAAAGGAACAGTTTGTGCATTGGGTTTAACTGGTTAACAAATGCATAAAATAATATTAAAATTTGTCCATTTTTGTCCTTCCCTATTATTGACTTTGTCCAGAATTCATGAGCAAATAATTGGTCTGTGCCATGTAAAATGTGTGGCTTCATGCAAATTGTTGCAGATTGCAGTCACTAAATAATGACAGGAATGTGAGTTTCAGGTTAGAAGCTGTTCCAGATTTTGTTCCTTGTTTTTGATTCTTGATCTAAAAAATTGATATGCCAGAAGGAATAGGGAATTTGTGCTGTATGATTCTGACATCAGTGAGCAAAGATACATTTCTGGACTGTTATTTCTAAGTGTATTTATTCACTTGATCTCAAGCAAATACCTAAGGTATACAGTCATATAAGTGGCTGTAAATGATGTGTGTGTGTGTGTGTGTGTGTGTGTGTGTGTGTGTGTGTGTGTGTGTGTGTGTGTGTGTGTGTGTGTGCACATGCATGCGGGTTAAAGATCAAAGTTTTAACAAAGTAGAGAATAGTTGCAGTTGTTTCTCACTGAGAAATTGTAGCTAGAGATGCTAAAACAGAATATGTAAATAATATGGTTATTTTGTATGTTGGTGTGGATCCTGGACATTATCAATTCACGTGCAAGTCTCTAACATTTGAAAGGCTGGGTGTGTGATAAAGCACAATATATTACAACTGCCATATAACTTTTTTGTCTTATGAAGAGTGTAAAAGAAAACATTTTACAATTTAACCAAGTGACTATTCTGGGAGTATCCACAATATATATTTTTATAAATATAAAGTCTATAGTTTAGCCAGGTTGTGAACTGCCTTACTAGTTATTACTAGGGGTATCATGTTTTACTCATCTGGTCCACACTGAGCAAGTTGGAAGGTTGACTATGGCTCTAGTTTAATTCTTTTGCTTGTTGGGGTTTCAAAAGTGAGATATTGGTAATGCTGCAAGCTTGCCCTTATCTGTATTGCTTAATTGCTTGATGCTGACTGGAGTGGATTTTTTTTTCCTTTTTTTGAGGGGGGCTTTACTTGGTTTGCTAATCTGGGCCGTGGACTTTTGCAACATGAGTTGTTTCTCCCAGTAGTCTCTAATGGTAGAATAATTAACATTTTAACTACACTGTGAACTGTCTGTTAGTAAATGTTCTACATGTTGCACATTTGTTCCACCTTATGAGTAACAGTATAGAGTCACATATTTTCGAGATGGAAATATATCTATGCCTGCAGTTTCTGTAATTCTTTTCCTCGTTGGTGTTGTAGATGTTGTGGTAATGTCTAATCGAACTAAAGTGTCTAAAAATGAAGAAGCCTCAACTTAAGAATTTAAGGATATGTAGTTTTAATTATCTCAGTCATTAAAACTGCATTTTTAAAGTCTTCTACTGAGAGTTGTTCACTGACAGTTATAATAAAGTGTTCAAATCCCGGGATGGGTTATTTTGACTAGACATTCCCTCTTGAGGGTTGCCCATAACTGGCTCTAGTTTTGCAAAATGTCCCAAACGTTGCTTTACATTTTTCTCCTCTCCCTCATAGTATTTTTGATTTTCTAGTAAAGCACTCAGTCAGTCAGTAAAGTCAGTCGTTGGGGTTTCATACCTCTTATTGTTCAAAAAATGTATATTGATGCAAAACATGTTGTTCTATTAATCTTATAAGTGAATTTGAGTAAAATTCAAAATTGTTTCAAATTTTATCCCTCCCCTCCTTTATTTTTGGATGTGTGCAGAATTTTTGACCAAATAATATTAGTTGTATAGTGCTACTCCAAAACATTCAGATGTAAATTATTTCTATTGGTGTTATTTCAGCAAACCATAAATAAAGTACTAGGTGGTTCATGTTCATGCATTTAATTGGTATACCTCTTGTATTTATTATGCTATTTTTCTTCAAGGAGGCTGAAAAACTAATGTGCTTGTTTGCAGTGTCATTAGCTTAACAAGTTGTACAGCTGTCTTATGTGTAGATGGCTATGGGTTCTATTCCCATACCAGGTACTTGCATTAATTTAACAATACTTACACACTGAAGTGCAGCATAAGGGGCTAGGCACAAACCAATGTGCTATCCTTTGGATGAGATGTTAAACTGAGGCCCCACCTACCTAAGTTGGTGGTAGCTAAACTGATTATAAAAAATCTCATGGCACTTATCACTTACTCAGTTTGAATACCACCTTGGGTCTCCCCTGAAAAGAGGTTATTGCCTAATGAGACTAACCTGGTCAAAACAAGAATAAATAAATAAACTATGGTTGTCACTATATGTCAGCTATTTCATTATATCTTTGTATTCTGACCACTTTAATACATTAAAATCAGTGGACATGGTTATTATTTCTTAATGGACCTGCACTGTGAAGTGATCTTGGATTTTTTTTTTCTTTCCCAGAATCCACTTCATGCCCCCATTATAAGAGCCATATTAGACATAAGGAAATCATTTTAACCTCCATGTACATAGAATGCCAGTAGTGTGATTCACAGGCATCTTGTATAGTTTCTGGAATCTATTTTCATTTTTATTACTTTTTGCTTGAAATTTACCATGATTTGTGTTCTCAGAGATGCTCTTACCTCTTTAACAGTCAAAACTATTATTTTAGTCCAGGAGCCACAAACTAACCACTCTTGTTTCTACTACAAAGAACTTTTAACAGAAATTTAAACTACTTTGTTATTCACTAGTGTCTACAAAGGGAATGTCTTTTTTTTGACTAATGGCAAACTGTGCTGTATTTGTTTAAAAAATATTTTCCTTACAGTGTAGCACAGAAGAAGAAAAAGTTTGACTTTCTGTTCTTGAATTTGTATTAATGATACATTTTTCTTTCTAATGGTGCACAAATGTGTGTGATATTTTACCAACTCTGTTGTATCGATAGCTACACCCTTGACTTGTTACCCTGTACCATACAAATACTTCTTCCAAACCATAATCATTGAGCACGGCAAATTAGTAGTTTTTTTTCTGTGTTGTGAACATTGCCAGGGTTTGTAAGATTATGGCATTCACTGTTTTTGTAAGGAAAGGGTCCCTCATTTTTAACAGTGACGTATGGATGAATTACTACCACGTATTATGCATTCTATACTTTACTGATATGATGTTTAATGATTTTTTTCCCATATATCATATGTGCCCCACCAGCTAGCTACTGTGCACCTATTGTATCCGAGCCAAAAAAGAAACCTGGAGCTGCCACAGCCTCCAGAACATCCCAAAATAGTATTAATGTAGGTAAGCTTCTTAACATTGAAAATACTTTGTGAGTAGAATTTACATATCCCTTAAATGGGGGATCTCTGGTTGTGTAATGGATAACTGCAAATCAGAGAAGGATTTATCCATTACAGGAGATCAGTGTGGTTAGGCTTCTACCCCTGCTTCAAAGTGCAGTGGCCTCAGAATTGATTATATGAATTCCAAGGATGTAGTGGACAAGGTGAAGGACTTCATCCCCAAATGGAATATGTCACCTATAAAATTCTTTGTTTTTGATCAACTATCTTTGCAAGGAATTTGCCTTAAATAAATAATGTATAGCCTCTCTTAAACAATAAACTACTTTAAACAAATGTGTGAAAAACTGGGAAATATTCCAAAAGATATGGTGTAGCATTGGAAAGGGCCTCTGCCATCCTGCAGTACTATCATGAACCTACCCTTTCACGTCAACTACCAAGTATGACATCTTGCCAGCACAAGGTATACCTCAGGAAGCACTTGATAATTCACTTTAGTCAGCACACTTTATATAGTATGCTACACCATGTGCAGGTATTGAAATTCATGAACCCAAATAACTGTAAATGGAATAGTGTGAAGTGGGTCTGGTTGCAGTGATTTACCATCTCCATGATTGCTGAGCACACCCAACCCCAGAGTGTCACCTCTGTGTCGGTGCTAAAACTCTGTCATGCATGCAGTATTAGGGATGAAACTCAATGGGCGACATGTTGTGGTGTTGTGTACCTATAGCACAGTTCATTGTACTTGAAGTTAATAGATTATAGCCATTTCCTGTGTATGAATGGGACAAGTATTATAAAAACACAGCCGCTCGCCTATGGTGGTGAAGCACTATGGCAGTCTATGTACAACTCTATATATGTATCAACAGTGTTAGGCAGCATTGCAGACACATGGGTTTACATAATACCTGCAGTTGCACTGCTGACATACAGGGGGAGAACCTCCCAAATTCAGAAAGGCCAAATTGCTGTGGTAATGTATAATTTCAATGTATTTTGGCATAATGACAGAAAATTTTTTAGAATAAGAAATAAATCTCTACAATTACTCATCAGCCTGAGTGGCTTGAGGAATCATGAAGCTTTTCTTGCAAAATGTTAGTGCTTCGGCAAGGATAAATCTTCTTGGTATCTGGCTTTAACAAATGAAGTAGAGGAAAAATGAATAAGTAATTCTAAGGCTCAACTGAAGCATTTGAAGCTACTCTGAAGATGGAGACATGACCTTATAGTAATGTGTAAAGATGTTAAGTAATTAACAAATGCACACATATTACCTTGATTTTTTTTAATGCATATGTATTACCGAATGCATGTTATGTAACTGGATGCATGTCCAGGAGAGTACATCTGGAGGTTACACCTGTTACACCTGTGCCTTAACAATGGCATGATTTTCTGCAGAAACAGAAATTACTTCTGAGGCAAAGACTATATTCTGTGTTTTTGGAGAGGAGACAAGTAGCATTACTCCTTAAGTAATAATCAATATTCCACATTAGCACTACAAAAGTCTGACTTCTAGGGGAATGAACAGGCAAAAGGAACAATAAGATCACATTCCTTTTATTGTATATTAAGATGTTAAAACATCGTCATGGTTTTCAGCCAGCAAAATAAACGTGCAGGGTCTTGTGCCAGCAGACATAAACTATAAAATAAACCTTCACAACAGGAAATTGTATAATTTCAGAAGAGGCTGAAAGTATTCCATAGCCAGACATTTTGTTCTCTTTATGGTAGGTCAAGCGTTTTTTGTTTCATTTCTGCTTATTTGATCCCAGATTAACATTGCTGTGCTAAAGAAAAGTTAAGACATAATGTAGTTGCTACAAGATGTTCAAGTGGTAATCTGGTGATATACTGAGCGGCGGCTTTGTCTGCTGTGTATGAATTCATTATAAAATCAGTTTAAGTAGTGTAGTACATCTCTGTAGCACAGCTCAGTAGAGCTTGTGTAGTTATAAATGTAGTAAGTAGTGTCAAGCATGGTGAATTTATTGTTTTCCATAATGGTAGGCTACCAACGGCACTTGCTTTCTGCAGTGGAAAAAAGGCACCTAAGCAAAACTGTAGCACATTTCTTTTACAAAAGCAAAATTAAAAGGGCTCTGGATCCGGTGGTGCGGACATTGACTGGTTTGCTTTAAAATGCTATGGATTTTCAAGAACAGTTTTCTCTTTTAGGCAAATGTATTAACATGTTTACCTAATTTGAGTTAACTTGCTTTCTGTCCCTTTAACCAAAAAGTATTTTTTCCCCCGTCGGATAAGCTCATTTAATACCTTCCCTTGTCCAGGTGTCAGAAATGGAACTGAGAGGTGAAAGTCGTAAATCTTGTAAATAATCTGGGTGTGGGACTAGTAAGAGATATATGTTATTATTGTGTGCTCCTATTATCTAGAGGTAGGAGATATTTATTTTACTTTACAGTGCTTTGCTTTTTGGACAACATGTGTTGCAGTATCCACCACGTGAAGACCAGTTGCACATGAATGATTCCTTTCTGCCTCATTGCCCAGCTTGAGTGCAAGCATTCCTTGAATGGGCTTATCTGCCCATGTCTCTTTGCATACAGAGCATATTTCTAGGCCCTAACCTGGAGGGTGCAGTTGTGGTAGAACTGAAAACGATTTTTGTCACGTTCAGTAGTGCTGTTCACTTCTGGGTAGAGTTAGTTCTGGACATGAGAGTTACTGTGTCTGTTTTTCATTTTTCTCATCACTGAAAAAAAAAAGTTGTAACACCTCAGCAAATATTTGTCTGTGCTAAGGTGGTTTACTGGCGTCACCTGTGTACTGTGTGTATGGGTCCATTGTGGCATAATACAAGGCTCTCAGCCTCCATTATTAGGCTGTCCAATTCTTAAGAATAGTTTTCTCATTTATGCAAACATATTTACTTACTGTCAAGACAGACAATATAGCTGTGGCTATGGTAATAGTACATATTACAAATGACAAAGTTCAGTTATGTTTGCATTTTGTATTATTTATTTATTTATTTATCACAGTAACTGGGGGTGGGGGGGAATGCCATAGCTGTACTGCAAGTTAAACATATTACTACAACTATTATTTCTTCTGCTTTTGTTCAAAATATATTATAGCTGATTAACAGCAGCAGATGTCTATTGTGAAATGACTATTGATGACAGCAAAGGGCAGACAGATGAACACAGGGAAGCAATCTATAAGTTACTGGTGGGTAGTGACATTGTATACATGTCTGAGAACAACATAGTGAAATGTATGCATTTATTTATTTATTTGTTTATTTATTTTATTGAAATTTGTTTTCTGGGGATGCCCGACTGGGCAAGAATCTATTTTCAGTGGAGGACTGGGAGTAAAGCTCAACAGAATACAAATTACAACAGTAAATTAGTATCACCCACAAAATATACAATGCTAAGGGAAGGGTGTGGACATTAAATAAATCTGTAGGAATTGTACAAGATAAGTGCATCTGAGATAAATAAGTATAAAAGGAAAACTATATACAAGATAAATGCAAAATGATTATGAAAAGAAAAAATGGTGGTATTGCTGGCAGAAGGTAGAGGTTTCTCTCTGCAGAGTCACAGTTCTCATACATGTATACACTGTCCCTTCCCTGAAATATTGAGATAAGCAAACTATACAGTAGTACAGTGAAGTAGCAGAGAGTTATAGCCAATACAGACCAACAGGAAAATAAGAAATATTGTTTTGAGATATATTAAGTAAGGGAGTTAGCATAAAGAATATGAGGGTGTGAAAAAAAAGACAGAGCCAAGTAGGAAAGGAATTGTTTTAGTACTCTGTCTTTCGGCTTTTCCAGGTTTGGGGTCACCACAGCGGAACTCCGGTCCGCTAATGATTGGCAGTAGATTTTTTACGTGCTGGCTTGCCAGGCCTAACACACAACCTTCAACGAAGGAACACCCATTCACGCATGTCGACACACAGAAGACACTCTAGCTGAGAATCGAACGTGCAACGTCTAACTGTGAGGCGACAATGCTACCGCAGCACCACCACTGCAGTGGTGGAAAGGAATTGTTTTAGTAAAAGCTTAAATGAATAACTGTTAGGTAATGACCTGAAGAGGAATTCCCCCTCCCTTCCAACACCTCCCCTGAGCATCCCACAGAGGAGATCCATTAGAAGAGAACATGCAAGGGGAGGCTGGAGTCTCTCACAGAGGATACTGATTTTGATGAAGGAGAATGGTCCCCCAGATCACCACCAGATGGCGTCTCCTTCGGAGACATATTAGTAATATGTCTCCGAAGGAGACGCCATCTGATGGTGATCTGGGGGGATTAGAGATCCTCGGGCAAAAGGGTGGCTGGTCTTCCAAAATCCACTCTTTGGAAGAATCTGTATTTTTGGAAGCTTTTGGTTCTGGCCTGTCTACATCTTGGGTTAACTCCCACCCCCCCAGTGGATGAACTCATTGATATAGTTTCCCACTGGACTTGGAATGAGCTGGATTCTGTCAAACCTGTCACGAAGAGACCCAACAAATTTCCAACCCCTCCCAAAGACAAACCCACATGAGAAAAAGAGTCCTAATTCATGCTATTTTGGTGAAGGCAGCCACTAAGAAACAGCTAACACATCCGAGCTCTTCTGTTCACCCACCAAACAGGGAGTCTAGGGCATTGGACCGATTTGTGAAGCAAGTTTTTGCCTCAGTGACCTTCGCCCTGAGGTCTTTTAATTACCTGGCACACTTCACAAGACTTCAGAGAGATTCGACCAAAGAGTCCATGTCTGTAGAGGATTTCAAAAGCACATCCTCACAGCTGGCCACTCTATTGTCTATCTCAAATGCTTTGAAGTTAATTTCACCACGAGTGGCAGGCTCAGGCATTGCCATAAGGAGACATGCCTGGGTTTGGCTATGTGACTTTGAGGAGCCTTTTAAGATATCCTTTATCAATGTCCCCTTTGATGGCACATTCTGTAAAAGAGATGCTTACCCACAGTGAACTAGAAGGAAATACTCTGTCTGCCCTCAATGAACCTCCTCCAGGAATGAGAGAGGTGGCAAGAAAATATGTTTCCACAAATCTCAGGGGCCTTTCGAGAATCCATACAGGGACAGCTCCTCTAGAGGCAGGGGAGGAGATTCCAATGGGGAGACATCACCCTAGAAGCAGAGGAGACCCACAAAACCATGGTTTCTAAGATTCTTTTCTGGAAAGGCCCTATCAGCACTCCTGAAGTGCTGCCCAACTGTCCAACTCTGGAGGCAGTTGGGGGGTGATTACCTTGCACCTAGACACCTGGAAAAACATAACAGAAAATTCCCAGGTGCTAGAAATAATATTCAGAGATTATTCCACCCTATTTTCCAGCTTCATTTTCATAAAGGAACAATCTTCCTGATGTTCCACTCAGTGGAAAGCGGCAGCACAAGAAATTCAAAAGCTGCTAAACAAAATATTTATCAAGGTCCCTCCAAACCAAATAGATTCAGAACTTACTCTCATTTCTTTTTAGTACCCAAAAAAGATAGGGAACCTCAGACCAGTTTTGGATCTCAGCAATTTGCACCTGTTCATAAAGAAATCAAAGTTCCGAATGGTCATGGTTCAGTCCATTTTGCCATTTCTTTGCAAGGACAATTGCATCTGCTCCATAGATCTTCAGGATGCATACTATCACATCAAAATAGGCAGTTGAGAAGACATTTATACTTTCAACTGGGAGCCAGTCTTTACGAATTCAGACTGCTTCAAGCTGGGAGCCAATCTTTACCAAGTCAGATCCCTGCCCTTTGGATTTGACACAGCCCCAATGGTGTTTACCAAATGCATGGTATTGGTGGCTACTCATCTGAGACTCAAACGATTCTGAGTGTTTCCATATCTAGACAAATGGCTCCTTACTGCTCCCTCCAAGCAGCTTCTCCAACAGTCCAGGGACTATTTGCTCCAAATGTTCCAGCTACTGGGGATAACAATAAACTATGCCAAATCACACTTAACACCAGTCCAGAGCCTGGAGTTCATTGGTGCACATCTAAATACAATAACTCAAATTTATCATATATCCACACTCAGGTCTCAGGCCCATGTACTTATTTCCTATCCATCTCCCACAGCCAGGCTAGTTCTTCAAGCTCTAGGATCCATGGCAGCAGCCATTGTGTTGCTCTGTTTATCATGATTCTTTATGAGTGGCCTTCGATGGACTCTAGCTGTTCACTGCTCTATTCTTTGACAATAGCTATCCTTTCCAGTCAAATTTACTCCTATTTGCAAATGTCACATCAAGTGATGGGTCCAGCTGGATCACATTCACCTAGAACGACCTCTTATTCTACTGCCACCAGTGGCCACAGTGACTATGGATAACTCCCAGCTGGTGTGGGGGTGAGGGGGTATTTCCAGGAAGGGCAGTCCAAGGCCCATGGTCTCCCCAAGAGACCAATCTACATATCAGTGTGCTAGAGATGAGGGCAGTCCTACTAGCACTGCAGACATTTCAAGATGTTCTTCCTCTAAGGACTTTTATGATTCAGACCAACAACATGTCTGTAGTCCGGTACATCAACAAACAAGGGGGAACTCAATCTTATCCCCTCTGCAGAGAGACCATGATAGTATGGTAATAGATTATCTCCTCAGACCACTTTCTAATAGCAATGCACATACTAGGGAAAACCAGTGTATTAGTGGACAAATTAAGAAGATCCATTCTGATGCCTCACGAGTGGTCTCTCAATCAGTCTGTGGCAGAACAGATTTTCCTTCATTGGGTCTAACCTTGCTGTGGCCTGTTTGTACTCCCAACAGCAAGTGCAGCTGGTACTTTGCTTTTATCCCTCCTCAGGGGAAGTCATTGAGAGATGCTCTGGTCCACAGTTGGCCCTCTGGTCTTCTTTATGCTTCCCACCTCTTCCCATGATTCCCAAATTTCTGCAGAAAGCAATTTGGCTGAAGAGCTCAGTCATCATCATTGCCTTTCTGGCCATGACAGGTATGGTTCTCCTTCCTATGGTGACATCTTCATTATTCTCCAAGGATACTGTAGCTGACCCTGGATCTCCTCTCACACCCCTCAGGAATCAAACATCCCAACATTCAAACCCTCAGATTAACCACTTGGTTTCTCCACTTCAGTAATGGCTAGACTGCCCAGGCTCTCCTCCCCAGTAGCTTCCTTTATTTTGTCTTCACAAAAAGACTCTACTAAGAAAGTTTATAAGAGCAAGTGGAAAAGATTCTCCCTTTGGGCTTTGAAAAGCAAGGTTGACCTTTTTACTGCCCAGTTTCTAAAGTTCTTGAATATTCCCAATTCTTTTTAAAGAAGGAGCTAGTTTTTATATGATTAAACTACAATTAGCTCTCATCTCTAATTTTCATACAGGAGAAAGAAATTATTATTTGGTTTCTTCAAAGTTATGCAAAGCATTTCTAAATGGCATTTTTCTTCAAAGACCACCAATAAAAGATCCTTCACCACCATGGGATCTGACCATTCTGCTACACGGTCTAACTCAGAAACTTTTTGAAACTTCAGCTAAAACTGATCTAAAATTCCTTTCATGGAAAACAGTCTTATTAGCAGCCATTACTTCTGCAAAGAGAATATCTGAACTCCAGGCTCTTTTCTTAAAAGACCCGTTACATTATTTTCCATAAAGATAGGGTTACCTTATGGACAAACCCTTCCTTTTTAACTAAAGTAGCCTCTGAAACTAATATTAACCAATCCATTAATTTACCAGTCTTCTTCCCAAGTTTTTCAAATAAAGGAGAATGCATGCTTTATCTCCTTAATGTAGACAGACTGTTACACGTTTATCTTAACATGACAAAACAAATCAGAAAATCAGATCAACTGTTTTTGTCCTTTTTATCAGACTGGGTTCCCAGTTTCTAAATCACTTTAGCAAAACAGATTACTGATTGCATTTCTTGGATCTATTCTTAACAGGGCATTCTCCTACCAAATCCACTCAAGGCTCATTCAATCAGATCCATGGCCTCTTCATCTGTTTTTTGGTCAAGAATATCTTTTGATGATATTTGGGCAGCAGCCACATGGTCTAATGCTCATACTTTGGTTATGCATTACAAATTGGATCTTATATCTAGAAAAAGAGCTGCCTTTGGTTTGGCAGTACACTGAAATATCCTTCCATGAGGTCTGTCCCACATATTGAAGAAGAATGAAAAAGGACAACATCAGGTTTAAAAATTATGTACTCACCATAACTAGGCATCTGTGTACACCATTTTCATTCTTCCTCAACTTCAATCCCAATCCATCCCCCATCCTTAAATCTTCTGGAGAAACCTGTTGGACTGTGTTTGAAACTTACAGTTCCGGGTTTGAGCCCTTCTTTTTTCTGTCAGCTACTCCTGTATTTGTCTAGCTATACGGACTTTATGGCAACAAACTTGATCTGAGGTAATGGGGATGGACTGAGGCATTATGGGTAGAGGGAGGAGCTCATGAGTTGGATCCAAAGTCTGGAGTATGCAGCTTAGTAGGATCTGAGGATCAGATCCAAACCTATGTGTTGAGGAAGAATGTAAATGGACAACACATATGACTAGTTATGGTGAGTACATAACTTTTAATTTCCCAGCTTCCATTTAAAGACTGTGACTCAAGCAAATCAGTTAACCACTTACTGCTTTGGAGCAACTGGGAAACTGGGCTCTTGGATGGTCTCCTGGGCCACATGTCTAATAACTAGCTATAAACCCCTGAACATTTCTGTAACTGCATATAGAGTAAAGCCTACAATCAGTGTGCTGATAAGAGCAGTATACTGCCATGACATTTAGGATTGCATTGCAATGAAATCATTGGCACTAGTATGCAATTCTTGACTGTGTTTTATATCTAGGTACCTTATTAGAATGTAATGATATTTTATTATAAGTTGCTTTAGGGGAACTGACACGTCCTTCTGTATACAAGATGCAAATCCAGTGTTTCAGATTACTTTTGTTGCACACTGACATTATATTTGGTTTCCAGTGAGGAGTTCGACAGAGAGTATGAGTTAATATCCAGATTATACATGCATTAAGTTCTCATTACAAACAAAGCAAAAAAAATAAATAAATAATAATATTTTTCACCAGGCAAGGCAACAATTCTGTTGCTGCATATTGGGTGAGGCATAGACACCATGTTCTAACAAAAACAGTCTACTGCCACATAAATTAGGATTAGGATGCAGTGAATTCATTTGAAATAGGAAGGCATTCTTAAGTGCATTTCCTACCCAAATATCTTATTAGAATTGTCTGATTTTTTTTAAGGAACTGCCTTAGGTGATCTGGCACATGGTCTCACCTATACGGGTAGCAAATCTGATGTTTTAGCAGACTTTTCTCTTTGTCTGGCATCATACCTGGCTTCTAGTGATAGGACTATATGACCACCGCTCAAAATAAGTGTAAAAATAATACCCAGAATATATGTGCACTAATTTCTCATTAGCTCAGAAGCAAAAATCCTGCATATTTCACCATGATTTTTGTTTTTGTTTTTAATACTAAATGTACAGTGCAATGCTTTTATACAACTGAAGTGCCATAGTCAACTTCAGTATTGAGCTGCACTAAAACTCTCTAGGAAAGAATATCAGCCTTAGATATATTGTAGCTGAGCATCCCCTTGCTGCTGTATGAAAGATTAATATGAAATCTCAAAGGGGACTAAGATATGATCTTTTATTCATAGACCTTCAATGCCACAATCTGACATTTTGCATTATATCCTGATTCTGTTAGGGGTATTGAGTAGAACTTCTTCTCAGTATGCAGATAACAATAATGGTCTAACATGCTTCTTTATTGTGCTGACATTATATCATAACTAAACAAAAATCTTAATTATTTCTTTTGAATAGGGAAGATCTTTTTGTGACTGGAATTATACCCCCCCCCCCCATTTAGACTTATGCTCTGAAATACATTACATAAAAGTAGAGTATAATATTTATCTTTAAACACTTTAAACATGGCCATCACCAGCAAACTGCATTATTTAACTAAGAATCATGACATGTTCTTCAGAAAAAAATGCTTTGATATTTCATATGGTTACAGGGATATGGTTCTGTTTTGCTAGCTATCACTAGTAGTCCTATGCAGTCTAGGTGATCTGCTTTATTGCCATTTAGCTAACAAACATGTACATTTTGCAGTTTTCAGGCTAGGAGACTCTTCATGGGAATAGTATCATTAGTGTGTTCTTATGAAATGAGAACCAAAAGTCAATCTCATTCTTTCTCTCTCAGTATATATACACACACACACACACACACACACACACACACACACACACACACACACACACACACACACACACACACACACACACACACACACACACACACAAACACACACACACACACACATATATATATAGATAGATAAATAGATAGCTATATATAGATATAGGTATATATATATATATCTATATATAGATATATATATATATATATATATATATATATATATATATATATATATATGTGTGTGTGTGTATGTGTCTTCAGTCTTAACCTACACATACATGCACACATTTGATTCTCTTTTATTCTTTTAAATCCCTAGATCAGAAGGTTTTCATAGTCACCATTGATAGGTGGCTTTCTCACTTTTTTAAGTAATGTTATGTCACCTGTGGCAAGTTCCAGGTTGTGCAATACACAATAAACGTATTGAGGGGTCAGATACAGAAACTTTCATATTCATATCTTGAAGAAATACAGCTATAGGGAGCCCAAACCATTAGTGGTGTAAATGTGGTATAAGTTTTGCAGTACCATTTCTCTGATTCAGAGATAGCTTTATCTTGGTGCTGTAATAACATGAAGACATGCAGTTCTATGGGGAGCTGCCTCTGCAGTCATGCTAATTTCTATTGAGGCATGCTGCAGCATAAAAATCCATAAACACTTGACTAACAGAAAAAGCCACACAGCAGTAAGGACTCGTTCACCAAAATTTATTCTTAGTGCTTTTGTCTCAGACAAAGACAAGACTTCATCAGATAAAAGTATAAACTCAAATGAACTTTAAATACCCATAAAGCCAGATGACATCAGCATCTCACTGCACATTTAAAGAGAAACATACACGATTACTCTAAAATACATATAGTAACATACATAGAAAACTTATTATAAACAATTCAAATAGAAAAAAGAATGTAAATAACTAACAACAATAACTGCTGAATTTATCTACGTTCTGCTTTCAATTTTAAAATACATCCAGTGGATGCCATCTCATTCAGCCCAGGCCAACCTACTGCTCTCAAAGGTAAAATCCAATACAACTCCTGTATGATGCTGCTGCTATCGATCCTGATCTGTTTCTATGTATTAAAGCATCTAAATGAAATACCTGGCCTGCTTGTCATCTATCTTAGAGGAGGACATGTAACATGGTGTCAGAAGTGGGATGGCTAAAGGACATATTGTTAGAGGCACCATGGCTAAAACGACTTAAGGCACTTGCTTGGAACTGGTGGAATATAGAGGAGTAAATCATCCTTACTGTATGTATACTTCGCAAAACATGTCAGAAACGAAGTTCAGATATTAAAACTTGCTCAGCACTATTTCTTACTTGCAAAATATGAAACAAGGCATACAGAACATTCTAAACAATATTAGCATAAACTATGTATGATATTGATAAAAATATTCAAATGATTACGGAAAATATTTGAAATAAAGTCCAAATTGCATAAAATGAATAAAATAAAAGGAAACAAACACATTTTTCAATACATGCTTGGGGAATCCATAATTTTCTTATTGATCAAAGATATCCAAGTTATCAGAATAAGTGTTTGCATGTTTGTGCAGTATTACAGTAAAGTTATTTCACAGAATGCAGTCATTACAGAATATATTTCACAAAGTACAGTATTTCAAAGAGTGTATTGTCCATTTGAATGTTATTACAAGCTCACAGAACAGTTTGTACATATTTACAAGGGTAATATTTTCATTGTGTTTGTACATACTTTGTGGCCATGGCAGATGGATTTTGAAAACTTAGTGTACTTGTATTTGACTGTAATACTTTTGAGAACTGGAGAGTGTTCAAGCAAGAGTATGATATTTTCATACAGGCTGCATTTTCTGATAAAGATGGCCATACAAAGGCATTTATTCTGCTTAATTTTTCTGGGTCAGAAGCCATAGAAAGGGAATGTTCATTTGTGTATGTACCTGCTAGCTGTACAGGAGAGGGAGAAAACCATCATATTGCTGTACTGGCTGAGTCAAGGGAGGACCAAGAGTGCTTAAAAAGTAAATTTAGAGAAATGTGTAACTCCCAGACAAATATTACTATGGAAAGGCACTTATTTTACACAAGGGATCAAAAGCCTGGTGAAACATTTGCAGCATATACAACTAACCTAAGAAATAAGGATAAAACATGCAGATAAGGGATGAGTTGATAAAAGACAGACTTGTGTGTGGTATTAAAGATGATGTTGTGAGAAAGATTTTGCTTCATGACAGTGATTTAACTTTGAATAAGGCCATTAAGATTTGTCAGATATATGAGCTCACAAAAAAGCACACAAATATACTTACAGATGAGAATAGCTCTAGAAGGCACAATGATAAATCCCATGTTGATAGCTTGCAGCACGTGGTTAAAAGAAATAGGCCCAAGCATATGGCAGCAACTATATCCCCTGTAGTACTCACTGGTAAACCCCAGAACCTTCTAGCAAATTCCAGAACTCACACAGTCTTAGTGAAGCATTCGAGTGAGTCAGCAAACTCAAAATATAGGCCCCATCCCAGTTTCATTGCCAACTGTCGTAATTGTGGTGGAAGTCATGAATCTAAAAGGGAAAAACGTTTAGCTTTTGGTCAGCAAAGCCACAAATGCAATAACTGGAAAAATTTCAAAAGATTTTGTAAATCAAAAGACCCACATTCTTTTATTAAAAGGGAACATTTTAAGAAACAAGTTGATCAATTAGAGAGCTGCAACCCTACTCTTTATGTTGATGGTGTGTCAGTGCTTCATGAAAAAGTTAATGCAGTAGATTTAATGGCAAAAAATGAAGTATTTTGTACTGTTTAGATAAATAGGAAACCCATAGAGCTCAAAGCTGACACAGGTTCCAACTGCAATGTTATGTCAGCAGCAACATCTACTAGAGTGTGTCATGGGTAAAGACTTGATTTGGCAAGGTGTGCAAAGCTTGTTGCTTATGGAGGTGAAGGAATTCATACCAAAGGCTCAGCTGTGCGTTCATGTTACTCTGCTGGGAGATGTTATGACTTGTTATTCTATGTGGTCAAGAGGCACATCCAGTCATTATTATGGCTCAGAGACAGTTTGAAAATGGCACTGCTTTCATTTAATAAGGAAGTCAATCATGTCAGCTTAAAAGACCACTACTCTAATTTTGTCCAGTATATTTTTTCTACCTATGCTGATCTTTTCGAAGACAAACTAGGCAGTCTTCCAGTTGTGTACTCCATGAAGTTAGACCAGGAGGATAGTCAGTTATCAGGCTAGCACATAAAGTTCCAATAGTCATGCAGGACAGAGTCAAAGCTGAATTAGATAAAATGGTGCAACAAGGTGTAATTTGACCAGTTGCAACTCGGAGTGGGTATCTTCCATGGTGGTAGCTCATAAGAAAAGCTCAGATGATATCAGAATATGCATTGATCTATGAGATTTGAACAAAGCACTAAAAAGACCTCATCATCCAATGCACACAGTTGAAGAAGTAACAGCCTTGATGCCAAAGGCCACTTTTTTTTCTGTCTTAGATACAAAGAGTTCATTTTGGCAAATTCAGCTTGACAAAAAATCCTCATTGCTCACTACTTTCAGTACTCCATTTGGTAGGTACAGATTTTTGAGAATGCCATTTGGGATAAATTCTGCAAGTGAAGTCTTTCAGAGTGCAATGGAGCAACTTTTTTCTGGGTATCCTTGAACATGACATAAACCCCAGAAAAGTTCTAGAAAGGGCATGTCAAGTGAATCTTAAGCTCAATCCACAGAAATACAAATTCAGGCTACAGAAAATTACTTATGTTGGTCATTTATTTACTAATACAGGCCTACGACCAGACCCTTCTAAGCAAATAGCCATTCTCGAGATACCAGCTCCAGACAAAGTTCAAGCCCTGCAATTTTTTCTTGGCATGGTTAACTACCTAGGCAAATTTATTCCAGACTTGAGCCAACTTTCAGCACTGCTTACAGAGCTGACATGTAAAGATGTATCCTGGTCTTGGTTAGAGCAACACCAAAGAGCATTTGATGTCCTGAAACAGAGAATTTCTAGTCCACCAACTCTCAGATATTATCTTGTGCACAAACCAGTTACACTTTCCTGTGATGCTTTGAAATTTAGTCTTGGTGCAGTCATTCTACAAGAGGATCAACCTGTTGTCTTTGCATTAAGAACTCTTACTCAAACTGAAATTCAGTATGTCCAGATCGAGAAAGAGCTTTTGGCAATTGTGTTTGCATGTTTGAAGTTCCATGATTATGTTTATGGTAGACCTATCAAGATCAAAACAGACCACCAACCTCTAGTCACTATCTTGAGAAAACCTATGCATTCAGCTCCAGCCAGACTGCAACGCATGATGCTGAGATTGCAAAAGTATAATTTCAATCGTGTCTACAAGAAAGGCAAACTTCTTTATCTTGCTGATACATTATCCAAATTGCCCATAAACACCACAGAACAGCATGAGAATGAGAATCTTGATTTTGAAGGCATGGAGGTGAGAAATTTTTCTTCCATATGTCTTGATGAGCTGAGACATCACACAGATGGGTCTATATTAGAACACCGAAGTTTCACAACTTTGAATGTTCTAATATCGACCCCTATTCAGTGAATGCTGAAAACATTGAACATGCAGAACAGGGATTTTTTTCCTAGGGAAAAAATTTGCTGTTCCGAAACATACACACAACACAAGCACACCAAACAAATAGCAATCCATACACATACATCTAAAATCTTACATCTAACCTTACACTAAACTGTACATAAACCACTGTCTATCCACTTACCTTAACCCAAACCCTAACCCTAAGGTCCGTCACTATCGCACACTTACCTGACCAGCGCCCTAATCCTAACTCACCTAACCCGCTCTAACCCTCACGTCAAAACAATCGCACACTTACCTGACCCACGCCCTAACCCTAACTCACCTAACCCACCCTAACCCTCATGTCCATAAAATCGCACACTTACCTGACCCGCACCCTATCACTAACTCACCTAACCTGTGCCCAATCGTACACTTACCTGAACCCAATCCGTAACTTTCCACCACAGTGCTGAAAATAGCAAAGCGACAGAAACGGACAACCGAATTCTTTCCCTAGGAAAAAATGTGGTTTTCTGTAGCTTTGCTATTTTCGCCGTTTGCTGAATAGGGGTCGATATTAGAACATTCGAAGTTGTGAAATTTTGATGTTCTAATATAGACCCCACACAGACATAGATCCAGTTTTACAAAGTCTCAACGACTTTATTCAACAAGGATGGCCGTCAGAGCAATCTAGTTTTCCTCAAGAAGTGCAACCTTATTTTCCATGCAGAGATGAGATTTTTTTCTGACAAAGGCATCATTACGAAAGGTCTGAAAGTAATTGTTCCAAAGTCCTTGCAACTGGAGTACATTACTATCTTGCGTCATGGTCACCCATTAGCCGATTCTTCCAAAAGAAGGGTGAGAGAGTTAGTATTTTGGCCTTCCATGTCACTAGACATTGAGAGAGCACTTTCATCTTGTTCCATGTGTAATAGTACTAAGCCACATCAACAGAAAGAACCACTTCAGCTAAACCAGATTCCGGAACTACCTTGGTCGACAGTAGCCACCGACATCTTCAAGTGGAATGGTCAACATTATTTGTTGTTTGTAGACTCTTACTCCAATTGGTCTGAGATTGACTTACTTCCTAATCTAGCATCCAGTACTATCATTACTAAGATAAAGCAGAACATGCAGTTAAAAGTGCAAAATAGGTAATAGAGAAGTCAAAATGAGATAATAGTGATGTTTTCCTGAATCTCTTGAATCTCAGAAATGTTCCTCATTATAAACATCTTGGTTCATCTGCCCAGAAACTTCTGTCGAGACAAACAAGAACCACATTAACAATGAGTAGTCAGTTGTTGTTTCCATGTGTCAAGAACAACAGGTCAGTGTTGAAGAAGTATTTAATCCAAAAGTCCTACTACAATAAAACCAGAAAACCACTCAATCCATTATGAGAAGGAAAAGTGATAAGGATACAGACATTCAGAGGTTATGATCGAATTGGTGTTGTGAAGAGTATTTGCCTAGAGCCGAGATTATACATTGTGGAATCAGAAGGACCAGACTTTAGGCACAATCAGAAGCATTTAATACCAGTATCTGAGCCTATACCACAGCACATAGCCTGTGAGAAAGACTCTTTATCTCAGAGTGAGTTGTCCAGTGTTCCAATTCCAGAGGAAGTTCCAGAGAATATTCACATTCCTGTGAAGAATCCAGAAGTTCCTGATATGAGTTGTTCACCGAAGACTGTCCCTGTTTCTAAATTTGGTCCAGATTATTATGTTATGGGATATGGTAACATATCTACACACTGTAACAGATGCAAAGCAACTTGGGCATGAACATTGTGTTTTGTTTCTAATGTCTATAGTAATGCATGTCTAACTCTAATGTTGTTTTTACAAAGGGCATTATTTTTAAGAGGGAAGATGGAGATCAGTGTATGTGTATGTACTTTTAAGAAGCTATCGAAGGGCTTGCACAAGTGTATAAATACTGAGTACATGCGAGCCTGACTGCCATTTTGTAGTAAGCTGTTGAGATGTAAGCGTGTATGTGTGTAAGGTCTGTCTGTTAACCAGTTAATTTATATTTTATGATACTGCTATCCATGCTGATGTGTTTCTATGTATTAAAGCATCTAAACAAAATACCCTGCCTGCTTGTCATATATGTTAGAAAAGGACGAGTGACACAGCCCTTAAATGTCATTCCTTGGGAAAAGAATAAATGTGATAGGACCACAGACTATGTTACCATAATATTATAGCATTTGAATGCTATCAATCGTTATTGTAAGTGTAATGTGATATTTATCTGGGCTGCATGTTTTATATCAAGATGAACATTTAACGAGCATATAGTCCTTTCTGAGAGGATAACCAGACATTACTAATTGCCTTTATTCAGAGGAGTGCTCTGTCTCTTAAGCTTTTTTGAAGTTCTCTTTATACCCAACTCATACTATAATGTTTATCTATTTTTTTCTTGTCAGAAGCCTTTTATTATTTATAACTTTGTTAAAATGCATGTGTGTGCGTGTGTGTGTGTGTGTGTGTGTGTGTGTGTGTGTGTGTGTGTGTGTGTGTGTGTGTGTTTGTTTCTGTGTGGCTTTGTTTTTATAGAGTTTACTTCATTGAGAGAGGTGTTGGCTGTGGTGGTGCAGTGGTTAGTGTTGTTGCCTCAAGACAAGAGGTTCTTTGGATCAGTTCTCTGATTGAGTGCTTTATGTGCAGAGTCTGCATGTCCTCTCTGCAGTTGAGTCCTTTAAATAATAAAATGTGTGTGCCTTCTGTGAAGTTGACACTTTACTTCATTGGGAGAGGAACTAATACAACTGCATTTACAAGAGTAAACAACTGTGAAGAATATACAGTAGAATATCTGGATTAAACGTAAAGATCCAGACTAATCACTTTAGGTAAACTTTGGGAGAGAGGGGCTGGGAAGAAGATAGTGCTTGATCCCCATTTTTTTTTTGTACCTGTAAAGGAATATTGGCTGAAATGCACTGAATATGCAAAGAGGAGGCCAAGATCTGACACAAATGTATGCTGTATTCAGTGAGCTATGTACACAATAATACTTCAGATCTACATCTGAGGTCTTAAATGTTTTTTTCATGCCTACCCTTATTTATGTGTCTGACAGCTAATTAAGAATATGAATCTCAGAAAAAAAAAAAAAAAAAAAAAATATATATATATATATATATATATATAAATTTAATAGTAATGCTGCTCTGTGGTATTCTGTGCTTGTCCTTTCAAAGTTTGCACATCATCACCCATTCATTTTGTTAGCCTGCAACTTTTAGTGGTTGCAGTTTACAAGGGAACAATTGAAAAACTATAACCAAACATTTGCACTATATGCTTCGAACAAGCCAGGAAGCTGTGTGATAAACATTGTGGCAACTAAAACATAACTGATGTGACAAGAATTTATATACAGGAATTATAAAATGGATAAAATTTTCAAATCTGCCAAACCACTGACAAAATATAAATATTCTGAATAGGTGCAGTAACTTTTGAATAAGCCACCAAGTTTTATATGTGGATGTTTTGTTAATGTGTCCTGCTTTGAAAGTATTACATCCTACTTGCTAGGGTTTAAGCCTCAAATGATTATTCTGCATAGGATAAGGCTGTGAGACTTTTACTAATTCAGATGTTTAAGTAGCAGTACTTTGTTAATAGTAAAATCTAAGTGTAATAGTACAGTGTTCACCCCCTGAACTACATGTAAACATATGTTCTCTCCGTGTTCGCTCACTACTCAAGGGCCTGATTCAGAAAGTAAAGGTCACATGCACCATGGCCATATTTCCATGTATTTACTACATGGTGGTGCCACAGTGTCATGTTATGCAGATATTCAACAAATAAGCAGTTAGGCTGGCTCATGTGTGGAAGACAGCTACCAATAGATACAAAAGCATGAACAAAAAAAAAATAGTATGCATTTGCCCAAATAAATGATGTCCACCATACAGCTCAGCACCACAAAATAGGAAAATACTAGGATGATAATACAACTTCTGTATTTGCTCAATAAATCCAGAACTAAAATCAATGCTATACCAGTTTCAATGTCTAAAACATCTTCATCAGCAAACTCTAACTACCATGATGCCATGCTGCATTTAAATTCAAGCATTTAGGTAGCAAAATAACATCATTTAAATATGTATGGATAGACAACAATACTTTAAATAAATTTAATTTAACCTAACATTAATATATAAAAATAATCTTATTACAAAGTTCTTTAATTCTCTTTGGCACGAAAGGAGATACAGCCAGCCCAGCTATCTGGAATTTTGTAAATAATTATATGTCATTTGTGAATATCAACACGATTCATATAAGATGTTTGTGTTACAACCACATTAGAATTGTATGTTAAATGTATATCAAACTGCTCGTACAGAAGTGTGTGTTGAAAAGTTATTTCAAAAAGTACTGAGCTTAAAGATGTATCTACAGTGTACCCTACTGGAAGGGAACATAAATGTATGTACACTATTGTAACTGTTTAAATGTATATATTTTGACACGGGAAACAGGAACACAGGGGGTTAACTTGCAAAACTTCAGAATAATAGTTGAAATTAAATTACTTTATGGCTGGTTCATAAAAAAGACATCTTTCAGTTTCAGTGCAACAGGAGACATACTGTCTATACTAGAGAAGTTTTTTTGTATTGTCTTTAAATGTGGAGGAAGGTAAATTATTTTACGACTTCCACCATTTGCCAAGAGATCTAAGGTTTATGTATTTTTACAGGTAGATGCTAAATGCTACCAACTGGCATCGATGGTTGTTTTGAGCCTGGGAATTAAAGTCAGATGACAAGAAATTATGTTGTTCTGCATGCTTTCCCAGCAGTAATATTTGAGATATGAATTTAAGAACTCTCCGAGAGAGAGGAAGAGAGAGTATTCTGTATTTTGACTTTGACCTGACAACATCAAAATCCACTCACCACATCTGCCTTGCTTGCTTTGAAGTAAGTGCACTAGGGTACAGTATAATTCTTTAAGATATAGTAAGGAATATAGCAAAACTTAGCTTAGATATGTTCTTTATTTATTTGAGACTGTCCTGCAATGTTGTTTTAGATATTTCCTGTGATTTTGAACTCTATCTCTATACGTTTATATTTAGTATTGTCTTGTTCTTTTATTATTTATTATTAAATATATTTAAACATTTCATTGTGGCTGATCTTTGCCAGACATATTTAAGTTCTGAGAGTACTTGCATATTTATTTAGTGACACTGTGTGGGCCATTCCTAATAGCCTTGCTCTTGGTCAAACAACCATTTGTCTTGATAATAACATTACACAGTAAGATTGGACACCCTTTGTTAAGGGCCTTAAAGTAGCTGATAAGAGGTTCTGGTGGCAGAAATAACTACCTTACAGTCTGGGCAGAAGTGGGCATAGCTAGTAAACCTGTGCTGGCCTTTCCCATGTGTGTGTGTGTGTGTGTGTAATGTGTGTGTGTGTGTGTGTGTGTGTGTGTGTGTGTGTGTGTGTGTGTGTGTGTGTGTGTGTGTGTGTGTGTGTGTGTATGTAAAACAAATCTCCAGTAGTGTGTGTGTCAGCTACTTGGGCAGGGACATGAAGCACTGCTTGGACAAAGAGAGTGTTGGAGGTCTTGGCTTGGCCACTCAGCTGAGATCTCTACCCTATAGCTGTGCCAGTGGGGAGTCTTATTGGGGATCTGGGGAAAGAGGGAAAAACCAGCCTGGACTGACTGTGGTCTCTGTGTGCTCTTAAGGGAAATTGCAATTGATGCAGTGAGCTGGATCTGGAAATACTGTGTGTGCACCTGTCATCCTCCCAGTGTACATCCTCCACTTGTGCTAATGGTGAAGATTGAGGCTCCTTGATTACTTCTGCCAATGGCAGGGTGTCACGCTCTTCTTTATAAGAAATTCATCAAAAAAAAAATCAGCTAAAAATTCTTTATAACATATCCCAGTAATCATGATGTTTTATTGACACCAAGTGGAATTAATGGCTAAATACACATAAATAGGTTCATAGGTCTGTACTAGGCTAACTGTCATTATAGGTCATTTTAAACCTAGTCAAATACCCCATGTGAGAATCAAACCCTGCACCTTACCCGTGTAAGGTAAACACTTTAAGCATTATAAAGAATTGTTAAGCCCTGATTTAAACAGGGTCCATAAATGTAAAACCCATTTTTGTTTCTTTGCAGAAAAATATAATTTCTAATGTCTTTGTTTAGTCATAATTAAGTCAATCCAGAGAAATCTAAAAGAATCAGTTTTAATTTTTCTAGTGTACTTAATGCATTACTTTCCCTTTCAATAGAAACATCACACATATGATCCGAAGTAATGGTAATGGCACGACAGAAATTAGGAGTGAGCAGACTGTCAAATTTGTAGGCTATGTTGAGTTGCAGTGAGACTTTTTTTGTAATGTTGTGGATGTGATTTTGGCAATTAATACAGTCATCTAAAATGACACCAAGATATCTTTGATGTCATGTGTAAATGATTATATTCCCAAGCAGGATCAGCAATAAGAGGAGTCGTGACGTTGGTCAGTCATTCAGCTGTACCAAATTCATGACTGCCCATTTAGTATTTTATATACTCTGTCATATTTAACAAAGGTATGTCCTATGAGAGCCTACTGATATTTAGAGTATAACAATATTTGGCTACTGATATTTAGAGTATAACAATATTTGGCTACTGATATTTAGAGTATAACAATATTTGGCTACTGATATTTAGAGTATAACAATATGTGGCTATTGATATTTAGAGTATAACAATGTGTGACTATTGATATTTAGAGTATAACAATGTGTGACTATTGATATTTAGAGTATAACAATATGCGAGTAGTAAGGGGCTCAGGGCAGAACCTTAAAGGACCCCAGCTTTGTGTTTTTCTAAAAAGAAATACTTGTTTTGCGATGAAATGCAAGATGTTTTACTGCTAAAAATAGTTCCTAAACCATTTATCAGATCAGAAGAGAACCCACAGTTAGCTAGTTTCATCAGTAGTAGTTTGTGATTTATAATTTCTATGGCTCTTCTAAGCTCAAAGAAAATAACACCGGTTAATAATCCATTGTCCACGTTTGTGAAAGATTTCAGAGATAATAACATATATAGTAGCTTGAGTGCTGTATTCAGGTTGAAAAGTCTGTCTGTAAGCATGCCATATGGTTGAATACATTTGTGTAGTTCATTGTGCATCAATCTTTCAAGCATCTTTGCCAACAAGCAAATGTTTGCTATAGGTATGTGGTCACCAGGAGATGAGGCTGAGAAACTTTGGGTAAAGGGATAATAGGAGTATACTTTAAGCTGGAAAGAATAGTAATGGAAAATTGAGATAAGTTGAAGACGTGGCAGAAGTCTAGAAAAGAAGTTTGTTTAAATTTCACATGTGGGAGTGGAGGTAGTGAATCGTGGAATTGATTTATAGTTTATGGCTTCAAGGACTTTCACTATCATTTTACTGGCAATGATTTAAGAATCAAATGGTAGGTATTCCAAAATCTTGAGTAGGAAAAGAATAGGTGTAATACTTTTAGAAGAAGAAAAAAAAACAGCATAGTAAAACAAGTAAAATATACAAGTTTTCACATGTACAACACTTTCACTTGAGAAGGCATTGTATGTGTGAACGCTTATATTTTTCATTTGATTTATTAAAATATTGTCATGGACTATGCTAATTATTTGTTATATTCTTGTTTATTCAGTTTACTGGATTTTGGTAAGTTTACTTTATAGCCAGGTGTAATACTGTTAGTAATATTTAAAAGGCCTGGTGAGAATAAGGAAAGGGAGTTGATATTAGCAGTAGTGGCATCCTGCTTTAGAATAGGTTAAACTACAAATTTTGGGAACATTTCATTTGTGCTTGTTATTTGTATTGTGTTTCAGAATTTCTTTGGGTTTTCAATTTGAGAAGATAGATGGTTCCTAAATGGTTGTGCTTTAGCTACATTTGTTTTGATTCAGACTTTATGTTTACATTCCTGGTAGTATTGGAATTTATGAATGTTTTAGAAACATCTTTTCCAGTCAATCCATACCAGATGCCTATCTTTCATTACTTTTCTTAGGTTGTTGGTGATCTTAGTTACCTAATCTTAGTAGTAGATAAATTCAGTCAATACCTTTATGGAAAATACTGATTTGATTTATGGATCACCCATACCACTGCTAGCCATACTAAGGTAATGAAATGTGGGGGTCTATGATGACTGCAGACCAGCTATCCCTCCGTCTAGGGTGGCACTTATGATACAAGATATAAGGGAACAAATCAACATGGTAATGCTCATGAGCTATCCTAGCTATCATATCAAAAGCCAGAGGGACCAACAACCATTGATGCAGTGGGAGTGTGCTGCAAGTGGGTTTGTCACAAAGGGGGATGGCCCAACTCCCTTTGAACTCTTTCATCTAAATAGAACAAGCGGTAAAGTAAACACCCAATGTGAAGTTGTTCAATCTCGCTGTTTGTTCTTTACACTTGGGTTCGGAGCCGATCCATCAGCTCCGAGTCAGCCGCTTTCCAAGCTCAAGATCTTTGAGTTAGCTCGAGGCACAGTCCCTATCCCATGATGCTCTCCTACCAACCCCAGATCTAGTTTGCAACGGATCGTACGATCTTTGGAGGAAGCTCGGGCCAGTAACCTTCTTTACTATTTTTAGAATTTAAAAATTTCTTATTGAACTATAATTAGTTAGTGGATTGAGTGAGATTTCTCATATTTCTTTTTGTTGTTGATTAATGAGTGGATTGGAAGTTATATTTTGTCTTCTAATTCGGAGAGGTTGCTCCTAGGCCTTTAGACTTTCTTGCGTTACTTTTTCTTGACAGGGCTCTGTCAAATTTAATTCCCTATCCCCTTAGAATTAGTGTATTTGAACTTATTTTGTAACATTCTTCATGTAGTCATTACAGTTCAGGGATATGAACTTTCTAGGAGTCCGTGGCTTCAATGTTTTGATTGTTATCAGGGATCCAATATTTGTTGTAATTGTTATAATGTCAGAGAAACAAAAGTTTGGTTTTAAAAGATGTGACTGTGGACAAAAGATGTCCATCACTGATAATCATGTTTCTTGTGTGTACTGCATAGGTCCACTACATTTACAAGAAGACTGCTCTATCTGCCATTCCTTCAGTGGCAGGGTTTTATTAGAGAGGCAAAGGAAATTGGTCGTAAGATGGCTGTTGAAGCCAGATTTCCAAGAAGCTTTAGATAAGACTGACCAGACCTCCAAGTCCTCGAAGGGGTCGAAGTCTTCTAAGGTGTCATCGGAGCATAGGTCTTCTGTTCCTAGCACCTCTGGGAAGACTCGGTCACCGGCTCCACAGCCTGCAGAGCCGTGCACCGAGATCTTACCTCGGAGTCAAGTCATTGTGTTGGAGCCGGTGTCAGAGATTTTAAAGTCCCCGATCCTTAAGTCGGTGGCTTCTTCGGCTCCTTCGACCCATTCTTCCGGTACCCTTTCTGACATCGATGTGGATCGTGTGGTGCAGAGACTTTTGGTGAACCCGGCCCTGGCCAAATTGCTTTCAGCTTCGACCTGGTTGACTTTGAAGCCTACAACACCCCCTACTATGATTTCTGCTCCTCCTCCAAGGCCAGTTGAGCCTTTGGAGCCAGAAAGAGAGGATCCTATAGTGGTGGAACCCTCGGAGTCGATGTCTGTTCCAGTGCCCTCGGCTCCATCGACCTTGACTTCTTCGGTTCCTATCGAAGAGTCTCAGAGCTGACACTCTCTCTCTGGTTCCAGGGGAGAGAGTTGAACTGATGCTTTGGTTCTGACTCTCCCTCTCAGGGCTTTGGTGCAGATGAGTTTGGTTCCATCCTCTGGTTCGGAGCCTGTGATCTCGACCCCTGGGAGGTTGCTATCTTCTTCAGAACCGGTGGACTCCTTGGGTTGGGAAACCAGTGCCTTTGATGCCATGAGGAGGGTCATGTCTGCTAAGACCTTACCTCTTCTGCTTTCTTCTTCCTCCCCTAAAGGGCCGCATTCTGTCCCTACACCACAGGTTCCCACCAAGCGTCGAGACCCAGAGCCTCAGGTAACCCCATTGGGTGACCCCTGCTTGACTGAGACTTCACCAGACGCCCCCACTGATGAAGTCCCCAGAAAAAGACTGTGCAAGAGGAGGCATTTAGATTCCCCTCAGGAATCCTTAACATCAGACATCGACTTAGAGGAATCAGAAGGGTCCCCACGGTCCTCCTCTGAGTATGTCTCATTTGCAGACATACTGGAAATATTAAGGCAGAGGGGTGACTGGCAGTCCCTTACCTCTACTAAGGATGAGTCAGTGCTCCTGAAGGCCTTTGGGTCTCAACCTTCCACCTCCTGTGTTACTCCGCCCTTTGATGAATTAATGGACTTGGTCGCTTGAAGGGCGTGGGAGTCCCCTGATTCCATGGAACCGGTCCCTTGGAGGCCCAACAAATTTATCACCTCCCCTCAAGACAGGTCTTTTCTTATGAAGGGAGTCCCCATTAATGCCATGGTGGTGGCGGCAGCCACCAAGAAAGAGATGTCAGAAACCTCTTCTTCTGTTCATCCTCCTAATGAAGACTCTAGGACTGTGGACAGATATGGGAAACGCATCTTTAGTTCTGCGACATTTGCAATGAGATTGCTCAACTATTTGACCCACTTTACTCGTCTTCAATGAGATCTCCTCAAAGAGCTTGGAGATACTCTACAGGGCAAAACAGATGATGCTGTTTCAGACAAAGTAACGGCACAGCTTAACACCCTTAATTCTATTATGAACTCGTCCATGCGGCTTATTTCTTATGCAGCCGATGGATCGAGCCGGGCAGCAGGTTCAGCGATAGCTCTGCGGAGACAATCCTGGATGCACTTATGCTCCTTTGCGGAAGCCTTCAAGTCTTCCGTTGTGAATACCACATTTGATAGCTCTTCCTTGTTTGGGCCTAAAGTCAAGGAGACACTCACTAGGTGTGAGCAGGAAGGAAGCTCTTCCTTGTTTGGGCCTAAAGTCAAGGAGACACTCACTAGGTGTGAGCAGGAAGGAAAGACTCTATCTGCCATAGGAGTCCATTTTTCCACCCCCACTAGACCATACCCCAAAAGGCAGAAACATGGAAAAATGTGGTTCCGAAAGTCCCAAGGAGCTTTCCAGAACACACGTAGTGAACCCCCCCCCCTCCAGGGGCAGAGGAGGGTGGTATAATAGTAGACACCACCCAGGCGGCAGGGGGGGGGTCCGCAGAACCAGGGTGACAGGGAGCAGTTCCTTGGCAAGCCCTATCAGTGCTCCTGAGAGGAGGCCCGACTGTCCTGCTCTGGAGGCAGTCAGGGGTCACTTAGCTTTATACCCAGATGCCTGGCTAGGAATTACATCAGATTCTTGGGTAAAAAGCATAATTACCAGAGGTTACATCATTCCCTTTTCAGAATCCCCTTCCATTCGTACAAGAATCCTAGATGTTCCACCCAGTCTGCGGAATCTAGCAACCATAGAAATTCAAATGCTGCTAGAAAAAAAGAGTCATCCAGCCAGTCCCGGCGGACCAGATGTGATCCGGAACTTACTCCAGGTTCTTTTTAGTTCCAAAGTAAACAGGGGACTGGAGACCCATTTTAGACCTCAGCAAACTAAATACCTTTGTCAAAAAGGAAAAGTTCCAGATGGTTACGCTTCAATCGAGACTTCTGCTTCTCAAAACGGGCAATTGGATGTGCTCTATAGATCTCAAGGATGCGTGCTACCACATCAAAATGGCCGGGCTATCCAGAGATCACTTGCATTTCCAGCTGGGGGCCAGTCACTACCAATTCCGAGCTCTGCCCTTTGGTCTCCACAGCCCCCAGAGTGTTCACCAACTGTATGGCAGTGGCCACAGCTCACCTGAGACGTTTAGGATTCTGGGTGTTTCCATATCTCAATGACTGGCTCCTCACTGCCGCCACCAGGCATCAACTAATCTGCGCAAGAGATTACACTATCAACCTGTGTTCCAGGTTGGGCATAACCTTAAATTTTGAAAAATCTGCTTTATTGCCATCGCAGCATATTTCCTTTATAGGAGCAGAGCTAGACACCACCCCTCCCTGGTCAGATTGCCTCTAGAAAGAGTAATATCTTTGTGAAGTCAAGTGTCCCAGTTGTTAATGGAAAGGAGAGTTATGGCATTCCAGGTCCTGAAGCTGCTAGGCACCATGGCAGCTACACTTATAACGGTTCCTCTGGGACGAATGTACATGAGAATACTCCAATGGCTACTATTCACACAGTGGTCTTATCAACAGCTTCCAATGTCACACAAGATTATTCTGACAAATGCTTGCAAAAAGGACCTTTTTTGGTGGTTGAACAGCCACCACGTTACTGTAGGTCATCCATTTATACTTCCCCCTCCCGCAGCCACAGTGACCACGGATGCTTCCCTGATAGGATGGGAGGGGCTATTTCAGGGAAGAACCAAGGCACTTGGTCAGACATGGAATCTCATTTGCACATCAATATCTTAGAGTTGAGAGTGGTGTTTCTAGTGTTGCAACACTTTCACAACTCTCTACCTCGAGAGACGATTGCAATACAGACAGACAACATGTCGATAGTCTGGTACATCAACAAGCAAGGGGGAACCAAGTCTTACCCCTTATGCCGAGAGGCCCTAAGACTCTGGCAGTGAGCTGTATCCACCGGGTGCTTTCTGATAGCAATTCACATACCTGGGTCATCCAACGTGATAGCGGACAAACTGAGCAGAGCCATTCTGTTGCCCTACGAGTGGTCCCTCAAAGAACTAGTGGCGGAAAGGATATTCTGCAGATGGGGCCAGCCTTGCTGTGACCTTTTTGCATCCCCGCTAAATGCAAAATGCAGAAGCTACTTCGTCCTGTACCCCCTACCGGGGGACAGCCCAAGGGACTCACTTGTACACGATTGACCCTCAGGTCTCCTATATGCCTTCCCTCCAATTCCTCTGATTCCCAGATTCTTACAGAAAGCCAAAAAGCCTGGGAAGGACGGTTATTCTAATAGCCCTGTTTTGGCCTTGGCAGATATGGTTCCCCTTCCTACAGCAATACCAAGTGGAAGAACCTTGGGTTCTGGACCCAGTGCCAGACCTTCTGACTCATTCATCGGGAGTTCTTCACCCCTCTCTTGTCTCCCTCAAACTGACAGCTTGGCTACTCCACTTCCCAGCCTAGCCAGGTCACATGATTTGTCTCCAGCGGTTCAACATATTTTAGTTTCCTCTCACAAAGTCTCCACCAGGAAACTTTATAACAGCAAATGGAGGTGATTTGCTCATTGGGCTTCTCAGCATGGTATTGATCCCTATGTCGCCCATATTCATAGTATTCTGGAATTCTTGACTTCGCTCTTTCACAATGGTGCTGCAGCTTCTACGATAAGGGTTCAATTAGCTGCCATATCTAACTTCCATGTGGGATGTAAACATTATGTCACACAGGTTATGTAAAGCCTTTTTGAAAGGGACTCATCACCTTAGGCCACCAATCAGACATCCTGTTACTTCCTGGAATCTGAATTTGGTGCTATCTCAACTCATTCTTCGACCTTTCGAGCATGCATCATCTTATACTTTGAAGTTCCTCTCTTGGAAGTCAATTTTCCTAGTGGCTATTACTTTAGCTCATAGAGTTTCTGAACTGCAAGCACTTTCTATCAGGCCCCCATATCTAGTCTTTCACCCCAACAGAGTGTCTTTAAGAACGAATAATACCTTTCTTCCTAAGGTCTGCTCCAAGGCAAATTTGAACCAGTCTATTGACCTTCCTACTTTTTTCAGACGTCATACTAGTAGAATGGAGTACATGTTACATAAGCTTGATGTTCACAGACAGTTGAGGTTTTACTTAGACAGAACAAAAGAATTTAGGAAATCTGATCAACTATTCATCTCCTAAGCAGACAATAAGAAAGGTTTGTCGGTATCCAAAGTTACATTGTCCAAATGGATTGCTGACTGTATAAAACTTGCATATTGTGTGTGTGTGTGTGTGTGTGTGTGTGTGTGTGTGTGTGTGTGTGTGTGTGTGTGTGTGTGTGTGTGTGTGTGTGTGTGTGTGTGTGTGTGTGTGTGTGTGTGTGTGTGTGTGTGTGTGTGTGTGTGTGTGTGTGTGTATGTTGTGTCAGAGAGACAAATAGAGTTACAGGAACAGTGATTGAGCAAAAAGGAGAGAGAGACAGAAAGGGAGTTGATACCTCTCAACTTCTTTGTTCAAGAATACCAAGAAAGTCCTAAATTCAGGGACAAATATTAAATATAGAGAAAGAGGCTAACCATTACCAAATATTGTCTAAAGGATAAGAAGTATGAAACTAGAATGTCTGGGTTTATTGACTGACTATAACCCTCAGGTCCATCCTTGGCATGACATTTTAACAGAGAAGCAGAGTTGGCACAGTGGCTCCAAATGCTAGCCCAGAATCTCTTATTCCTACGAGCATGAATATGCCATATTTAGATTATGGGATTCAGAAACAACTTTGTTAATGAGCCCCATTACATGTGCATGACATAGTCTGATGCTGCATAAGCCCACGATGCAGAAACTGGGGATCCCTGAATGTACCTGCCTTCATAGTGACACCTGTACATCAGCCTTAATACCGCAGTGGGGCAGAATGGTACAATAGTGGCATGTCCCAGAGTTGCAATTCTGAAGTGTGGTCAAAGTTTAAAAAACATATTTTAGTTGTCCATTGTGTAGGAAGGGGACAAGTAGCACAAAAACACTACCGCACTTTGCCAGCTGAAGAAGAGCTCCAGAAAAAAATATCTTCTGCATTGTCTGATGGGGACCTGACAAGTATACATCAGTATGTCTAGTTCTTTGTCCCTAGATTTATTCCTTGCTGCTTTGAATTGAATAAGCAATGGCTATTTATAAAGATGTTTCAACTAAAATATGTCATGCAGGATGTATCGATTTTCTATTTCAACATAACTAAGTAGGTTCGTAAGTTCATAGGTTGGTACTAGGCTATCGGTCATAGGGCCTATACAAGCCTAGCCATAACAATTCCCTGGCCAGTTGTTTTTTATTAAAATAATGTATTCAGAAAGATGTGCTCTCTTTCAAGTATGTTTAAATGATCTTAAAGTCAAGTTGCAGGGTTAGTAAGACTTTTTCAATGAGTATGTCAAGTGACAAAGCTTATACGAGAGGCTGTAAGATTACATGGTAAGTCAATTACTTACTTAGGCTGGTGGGATGATCAGTAGAGCAAGAAGAATTTTTGCTGTTTGCAGCACATTTGCACCTAACCTGGATTGTGTATACAGCAGCTGCCACTCAGTGATGCCTGACTGCAAAGTCTGGCAGCTCACATCTGTGGAAAATCCATGGTTGTCAGTCTGAGTTATGTTGTTGTTCTTATCAGGAAACTAGAAGCTTATGCTTTGTTTCGCCAGGTAAATACACAGGAAATTGGGCAGTAAAACTATTGCTAAAATACAATATTTTTAACTTTTATAGAGTAGTTTGAGGCAAAACAGAATCCTTAGAAAACCATAAACTAGCAAAGTGATGATACATTTGATGGCATATGTTTATGTTCATAACAGTGTTGCTATCCTCCTATCTTATTCACAGTAAAATTATTAACACATAGTGAATATGCCAGAAGTTCTTAGTCATAAGTGACTGGGTACAATCTAGTTCCAAGTCAGTTTGCATTGCAATAAAATCTGTTCCAAACGTTTTTCTTTTTTGAAGTACATTTACTCGTGCTCTCCTTCCTCATCTTGCCACCCTGCCCAACCACTGCAGTGGCCTGCTCATTCCTTCTAGGTAAGCAGCCCAGCCCTTCCCTTTGGAAGGGGTTAGTGTACTGGCAGTGGTGCTGTCATCCATTAGATGGATTGAGTTTTTTCCTTTAATCGTTAGCTCGTCTCATGCACATGCTCATTAGCATCTAAAGGACTAATGTAATGGGCTTTTTAGATGCAAATCCACATCTGTTTGTGTGACATAGTCTAAACCCTGCTCCCCCTTAAAGACAAGAGCATCCTTGAGATGCCAGGTTTGTATACAGCAGGGAGTCTGTCATGGAGTGTGTGCCTCAGCACATACCCCAACATACACCATCCTGTCCCCAAAGACAAGCCAGCAGGCTAAGTCTTAAAACGTCTCTTTCCCTCACACCAGCTTTAACAAGTTCCTGAGCTGTTAATCAAATTCATGTTACATGGATCGCATAGGTCCTAGTCAGGGCTTCATTCCTGGCTGGAGTTTGTTCTGAACTTGAAATAAAAATGAACACATTTGTTTACACTATTATTTACAGCTGGGAAACCTATATATTTTTGTTTTATTTAAACTTAAGATATTTCCCTGCCTTGTACAGCAGCAATCAGGACCACTTCCATCTAAAAAGCAACACTGCTACAATTTTAGAAGCACATTTAAACATTATACTTGATAGTATTTTTACAAACAGAGCAAAATATTAAATTTAACTGTACATTGATCGCCTATGAAATATCACTATGCACCCAAATAGGTGCATACAGTTTTGATGATAAGTGTTTTCATCGATAAAGAAAGAAGCTTTTACAGCTGATTGAAAATCAGCTATCTGAAAATACTGACAGTTTAGGTTAGAGACTGCAGTGTAGAGGGGATTGGCAAATATGCCCTTTCGCCACTGTAGTGCAACCTCGAATTTAGTATGTATAAGTAACAGGAGTTGACTCCCTGCAAAACAATATTTTGTTTGTTTTTTCTATCCTTTGTGGATCAATTTTTTTTTGTTTTTGATCAGTTGCAGTAGATGATTTTAGGACCAGCTATTTGTGTTTTTGATGGGAATTTAGGTAACCTCACAAACTTAGTGCATTAAACCAAATCAGTTAATTTGAATCTATTATAAACCATGTGGAATGCATTTTTCAGAAGCAAAATGAAACATGAACCTTTGTTATGTAATCCCCAAACGATGCAAAGTGTAGAAAGCTGCCAGTACCATTGTGCTAGAGAAAGATTCACAAACCTGCTTTTCAGTTGCCTAGTAACTGTTCAAGAACTGACTTCACTTGAAAGCTTTTGCGTTAACAGGATATCACCTGTCTTTAATCAGTTAATATCAAATGTGTAATTACTATATTTCATTTTTAGGCTGTCATACAAAAGTGCTAAATTATTGCATAATTAAAACTGAAATATGTCCTAGGAATATTACTCAACACAATGCTGGAGTCATAAGTTTGCTGACTAATTAAAACTGTATCCACAGTCTCATCCTAAGTGCCAATGTTTCTGTGTTTCTTCTTCCCGTACAGTCCTGGAGAAAATCCGAAGTGCAGTTGGCAGTGCCCAGCTTCTTATGTCACAGAAGGTTCAGCAGTTTTATGGGCTTTGTCAGCAGAACATGGTAAGCCATAATTTATATAAAGTACTCCTATAGTTGTTAGAGCAGAGTCTGCAAACAGCTGTTACCACAGAAAGATAACTGCAGGTAAAACACAAAAACAAAAGCTGCTAGAATGAGGCATCACAAAACACCTTCTCTTTTAATGACGCTGCAAAGTGAAACACTGTTGGTAGGTTATTAACAGTGTCACTATATGCACATTCTTTTTTACCCATAATGTTATGTTCAGAACTGATAAAATGGATAGTTCACCTCATGCAAATAAATCAGTTTGATGTGATTCTTGATGTTTTGTTGAAAAATTTTCTATCCAGTGATTTCAGATTTAAACCTCTGCAATGTGATTGTGGCCAGAATAATATTAACTGTAAAACACAATGTTCTACCTATTCCAGAATAAGAGAGGTTAGCAGGAATACTAGTGACTTCATATTGGGAGAGGCCTACTGAATATGCAGGACTAACTGGAGTAGGTTAGGGCTATATATTTGGTTAAAATATAAATAAATAAATAATGGGAGTGATTGCACATGCTCAGTAGTCTTCCTCTTCTGACTGTTTGGAACTGCTTGGTTCTGAATATAGAAAAGTACTTACTCAAGTACATGTATGTGGCATAAACATACATTATCACTAAGAACTTTATGTAATCACAAACAAGTGGAAACCAGGGAAATGGGCAACCCATGTTCCCCTTCACTTTATTATTCTGATTTAAAATGTATTCCATCTTTGAGAAACAGTGATAATTTAATGTGTCAGTCTTTGAGACACTGAGTCAATAGAATTTAATATAAACTAATATAGGCTGAGGGAATGAACATCAGTCAGCTTGTGCCATATGTCATGGGCTATTTTCAGATTATTATAGCATACAGCTAGTCATTAACCCAGTGTCTTCTATATCTAAAATGTTATAATCCCACTAACATACAAAGTATTAGCTTTATTTGTAATACATGTGATTATAAGAACTGATAATTTCACACCATTAAGTAAACAGCCGCTCACTAATTTTGCTGTATCAAAAGTTTTATACATAGACAGATAATATGAAAGATAACATATTTTGGGGTACAAACAAGCCAGCGAATGATTTATGTTCACTGTTGAAAGACAAGCACTACAACATTTAACAAAGATGACATAAAATGATATAACCAGTTTTTTCTTACAGGCAATAGAGTAAAATCTCATTGTATAACATGACAGTCCCCTGCATATACAATTTTAAGGACTGTTTAAAACAAAACTTCTTTATATTAACCAAAGCAAGACTTTTGATGGCCGCATCAAAAGGGGTTATGACAACAGGAAGAAAACCAAAATATGGGATTATGCAGATATGACTACATATTGCATGCAGCACAATTTTAAGGAGTGACCATGTACTGGATTAGTAAGTGAGATCCAGCAAAGTCCTTATGGTCCCATTGAGTCTTGTTGCATAATGTATGATAGAAAGAATCTGAATATGATTTTAAATATTAACTGCTGCTGCTAACAGTTGTAACCTGAAATCTGTGCTATAGCAGTTAAAATGAAAAAAGACAGCTAAAGATTGTGAGTACATTTTGTTAACTTAGCAGGGCTCATTCAGATGATACCTCTTTAATACTGTAGTCCCAGTTACTTTATTGCATTGCATGATGTGCTGTAATTATGTTCTGATATCAGAAAAAATAGGCTCATTAAGCACCCTTACGTACTTGTAAAATCAGGTCTTGTGTTAGGGATTAATAGTAAAACAGCTTTGAAAGCTGTTACATGTTTCACAGTGACACACATAAACAAAAAGTGTGGCAGAGAGAAGTGTACAGCTGTACATGGAACAGGTAAAGCCCCATCTTCCACAAAGAATTATAACCATGTCTCACAGATCATTACCTTTATTATTCATTGTTTAAATGAATGCCAAGAAATGCATCTCTCAAGCTTTGATCCTGAGGTGAAGTTATTTCTATTCATGTCTCAAACACAATAAGGTATTCATGTCTCAAACACAATAAATTGATTTTGATTGGATAGTTCATCATATTCCTCTGTGTTTTAACTCACTCAAGTTGTTATCCCTAGACTGCATTTTGTGCTTGTGGTGTTGACAGTATTAGTCAGTCCTTTTCCAAGCATCAGATTCCCTCTATGTCCCAGTACACCAAATGTGGAGTGATTTTGTATATGATGATGTTCATCATGTGGGTCACTGCTGCAGTAGCGTTAGCTACATGGGTTATATCCTGCCAAGGACGTAGCAGCCAGCCAACTTCCAGAACATCAGGGCACCTTCCGTGCCCTTCAGAGCTTTAATGCAGCCAAAGAATATGCTTCCCTGAGGCTTTACAGGATTGGCAGTCAGCTTGTGCTCTCCATTGTAGGGAAATCAGTTCCCTTTGGGGGTAAATATTCCATTTTCTTAATTTTTCTGATGTTCATTACTGTCATTTTCAGGAAAGTTATTTTAAAACTTAGAATGTTGTGCTTAGACTGTCTTGAAACTAACATACTTTGAGTACTTCTTTTTTGGTAGTTTAAAATTGGTGTAAAGAAACTAGAAACATTTTTCTGTGGAGAACTTGTGTTTATTTTACTTTTGCAGGGCTGACATGGTGTTTTAAAGTGCTTCATACTGTGTCTTTTCTGTCAAAAAATTAACTTTTGTGGACTGGTAGTGTTTACCAGCAATTGCTGCTTGTCTTCCCCATGAAAAGGCGCCATTTTCAGCTTTACCATAGAGCAGACTACCAGTCCCACTCTCCCTCCATCATCCAGCCGCAAAAAGACAAAAATGATCACAGCAGGCTAGCAGTTTGCCTCAGCCACAGGTGTGTGATCTGCTGTGGCCATCTGTTGCACCTCAGACCTCTCATCTTTTACCTCGAATCTCTCTGGCAAAGCACCTACAGCTACTATGGACTGGGGATTAGCCACATCCTCTGCGACTATTGGAGACTCCTCAATGGACAAGTAAAAGCCACTCTTGTTGGTCCTGGTATAGGGAACAGGGAAGTTTTCCTATTATGTCAGAATGCTGTGCCCATCCCTGGGGAAGCTGCTGCTGCCATTAGTAACACAGATGGTCCAATTTTGCCTGTCAGAAAGAAGCAGAAAAACCAAGCATGTATCTCTTCCCTCCTCCTCAGTTTTCATTGCATGGGATTATGTTACTAGGTCTGGCTCAGGGTTTAATTATTGATCCTTCTTGTAAAGCATTTTCTGGTAAAAGAACGAAATGGAATCCTCTTTTCCTGAAGAGATTAAAGATTCTGAATCTGAACAGGAAGATACAGGGACAAATAAATTTTTCTCCCTCAGATATTTGATTCAAACCCAGAGGAGAGCTCTATTTCTGATTCACCTTGTGGGGTTTCACATTGTCTGAGACTGTGGCTAAAATGTGCCAGTATTTTCAGTTGGAGAACACTAAGGTTTCTCCTTCCATCAGAAAATTCTATTGAGTTGTCACAGTAGGATTTTTCCAGAAACTACAAGCACACCTTCTGTTGTATCTGCCTTAGAGGATGTGTGTGTTACTGCCTACAATTTTCCTGATAGCCAGTTGCCACTAAAAAGCCAGATAAGGATGTATAAAGTTCCTCAATCTTTTAAATCTGTATACACTATTTCCACACCTGACCCAGCAGCTATAGTTTTAGTTGATCCCACTGCTGTTAAGCACTTAGTTAATTCCAATCCTACTCTTTCTGATAAGGATGGGAAAAATATTGATAGGGACGGGAACAAGTGTCTACTTTTGTGGCTATAATTTTCAGAATTTTGAATTGTCAGGCTCATATGTTAAAGTTTTTCTAACAAGTTTTAAAAGTATGAGGAATGTAAACAAATGTTAAATAAATAAATCTCCTCATTCAATTTTGGCAAAAAAGTAACAGAATAAACAGTCTCAATAAAATACAGATAAAGAGACATTTAAGAAGAAATGACAAGGGGATTTATAAATACTTCTCAAACATTCCAAAACCAAGGACAGTCCTACAAGTCTGAATGACTCTTCGAGAGACCTTGTGAACCCATCACACCCTAGTCCCTTTTTTCTTCCAGAACGTCTGAATCTCCATTTTTCTCTTTGGTAACATATGGTTTTATAGTGTTCTAAATACCATTCATCAGAGTTGCAGATGGCAGTGGGAGGAAATTCCTTCTTTCTAGGGCATCATTCCTCATCCTCCAGATCAGACTCTTGTTTCCACTGGTTCTTCATTACATGTAGTCACAAGGAGTGAAAGAACCAATTCCTCCTTCTTGGGTGAGGAAGGATTTTTATTCAAGGATGTTTTTAGTGCCAAAAAAAGAAAATGCTAGAAGACCAGTTCTGGAACTTTCTTTCCTAAATCTGTTTGTGATATTGCCTCTATTCATAATGACGTCACTTCTCAAAGTATTATCTTTTTCCTAGTAACACTAGACTTAAAAGATGCTTTTCACCACATCCCTATTCATCTAGATTGCAGACATTTCATAATGTTTTTTTAGTCTGGATCAGGTTATTAGTTTTCTGACTCACCCTTTGGACTATCCACTGCACCAAGAGTGTTCTCAAAGTGTCTAGCTCCAATTATAGCTCATTGCAAACTACAAAGCATCCATATTTTACCAAATCTGGACAACTTCGTTATCTTTGCAGAGTCTTTTCAAAGTGTCAGAAATCTCACTTTTTCAGTGAGATATCTCTTACACAAGCTGGGATTCCAAGAAAGCATTCAAAAGTCTTTATTGACTCCTTTACACAGGATTGTGCTTCTGGAATATCAAGACACCTCAGTTCAAAGAGCTTTCTTCTACAGGAAAATCAGATCTTTATCCAGATCTATGTCTAACCAGGTCTCTACTCCTCCCTCCCTCCTCCAAAGCAGTCAGTTACCAAAGACACTTCAGACTTTGCTTGAGGAGCAGTTTCAGGGGGGATAAAAGTACAGGGGGGTATGGGACACCAGTGACTGATATAAGCACATAAATATTAAGCATATGCTTGCTCTGATCAAGGCACTCAACTCTCTGAACCATCTTTGGTCCCTGGGACTTCTTCAGGTTGTTACTGCTAATACTGCAGGCATGTGGTACATCAACAAGCAAGGGGAACCAGGCTGCCCTTCCTTTGTAGACTAGTCATGTTAGCTTGGGCTAGAGCAGCACAATCTCACTCTACAGGCATCCTGCATTTCTTTAGGGCAAAATTGTGTGTCAGGCAAGCTGAGCAGGACCAGGGCAGACCTTCACAAACTTGAATGCGATCAGGGTGTCTTCTAAGACTTGATCCATCTGTGGGGAATTCCTCTTTGCCTCCTCTCTGAACAGTCAACTAACAAGATTCCGTTTCAGGACTCCATGTGAGGAGTATTGGAAGACAGGTGCCTTTTCTTTTCTTTCCATGGACAGGAATGCTCCTGTATGCTTTTCTACCCTTTCCATTAATATCCAGGGCACTTGTAAAGATCATAAGGAATCCCCAGTATCATTGTGGTGAATCCCTTCTGGCCCAGGCAGACGCTGTTCTCCCTTCTTTTGGAAATGGCCAGGTGCTATTACCACATGTTTCTGCAAAAACTGTGTCTACTCACACAAGAACAGGGTGTCTGATACCTTCTGACATCAATCAACTTCACTTGACTGCCTGGATGATAGGGACTTAATTCTTTTTAGGCACCTGTGTAATGAGTGCATGCAGCAGGTACTAATGGAGGGAAGAAAGCCTGCTAATAGAAAATCATATATTAGCAAATGGAAAAGGTTTTCTAGTTGGTGCCAACAACATAGCCATCACCCATTCAGGGCTAGTTGTTCTCTGGCTCTGTAACATTTGTGTGAACTACTATCCTATGACCTTTCTTATTCCTCTTTCAAGGTTCATATATAGGCCATTTCAGCATGTCTGCCCATGGATCCTGCTTTTTCAATGCAGTTTCATGTAAAATGTTCCTGAAAGGGGTTTTGCATAAAAGGCTAACAAGAAAACCAGTGGCACCTCCTTGAGATCATAATTTTGTGTTAGAGAAGCTAACGTGCTCCATTTGAACAACTTGACCAGGTTTTTTTGAGGTTCTAAATATGGAAAGCAGTTTTACTGATTGCTATGAACTATATAAGAAGGGTATCTCAGTTGTATGGTCTTATGGTGAGTCAGTCCTATCTTATTTTCCATAGGGACAGGGTTTCTGTGAGAACTAATCCTTCTTTTATGCATAAAGTGGTATCCAAGTTTACTTTAAGCCAAACTGTCTATCTCACCATTTTTTTCCCAAACTGAAAAATGAAGGAGAAATGATACTCCATACCTTGGATGTCCAGAGACTACTCATTTATTATCTTGACAGAACTAAATCTTTCAGATATTTGTGAAGGTAAGAAGGGACAACCCGTGTCAAAAGAGACCATTTCCAAATGGTTATCTAATGTTTATTATCTTTTGTTATACTCATCATAACAAAAATATTCCAGGGAGGGTGGAGACCCACTCTACCAAGGCATTGGCTTCATCTATGCCTTTCTGGAAAGGGTTGGATCCTAGAAGTATTCTAGAAGTTGCATCTTGGTCCTCTGTACATACATTTACAAAGCACTATAAACTTGATTCCTTCGCTAGGTCCAGATCAAGCTTTGCTAGGACTATTTTTCAGGGGGTCCTTGACTCTTCTCCTTCCACCTCCCAAATGTAGTAAGCTGGGGTAATCTACCCAGATAGCTAAAACTACTGCAGCAGTCATCAGCATCGTGAACATAGTACTGCTGTGTAAGTCAACATGACTTAACAGGAGATGTTTGAATGATCACTGCTGTACTAGCCACTCCCTCCCGCCATCCTTCTTGTATTTGGTGTGTATTTTATGCCTGGGTATGGTCATTTATTTTTTATTGTTCCTAGTTTAGTCCTTTTAGGGCTCAGCCTCCCTCTATTTACTGGCAGGAAAGCAATGAAGGACTACACACCCAAACTTGCCTTTTAGTCAGCTCAGCTTGAACTGCCTGACAGTTTTGGCAAGTGTAAGGTGCCTTAAAGATTTGGAAACTGGCCAGCTGTTATATCCTTTGCAGGATATAACCCATACAACTAAGGCTACTGCAGCAGTAATCATTTGAACATTTACTGCTATGTTACGTTTTTCTTACACAACTGTATTTCACTCTGTATAGATATGATATACTTCCACTCTTTCCCGAACATAGGCCACTATGAACATTTCAATCCTGGTCTATAACACATCTGTGCAAATGTCTCCTTGGATCATTGTATGCATCCATTTCAGGAAGGACTGTGAGAATAATGATTTTCCTCCATTCATGTGCAGCTGCAGCATCCATATCCTATGTCTTTGCTGGATCATGCAACTGGTTGGTGAACTATGGTATTTGTGAGAGATGAAAATAGTACATTTTCAAATTAGCTGATAAACGTTAAATCTTTGCTTCACTAAGATTTGTTCCCCTCCCCACTCTGTCTCCTGTTACCCACCATATAACATCCATTATACTGGGAAAAGCAAAGCAGCTTTATTGTCATGCAAATGTAAAAACAAAGAGGCTCAGGTTTTTAACCAACACAAATAAATAAATAAGTAAATCAATAAATAAAATGCATACCACTGTAAGAATGTTCTTTATTGATTCATTTTCATTAATTAATTAGTTTTAATTATTTACTTATTTATGTTTGTTAACTGGGTAAGTGGACTTGTCTGTTTGTCCCTGTCAGCCACTTCCTGGATATTCTGGAGGAAAAAAAAACATAGAAAACAAAATATTCAATAATTAAGAACATTTACAAGAGAACAACACATGCAGATGCTGCAAGTTTCAACAGCATTTGTAAGAGAACCAGTGCAAACAGAGATTGCAATTTCCAGTGAGGATGACAAAATCTGCCTAAATTTTAGACATATACAAACAGAACACAGAGACAAATGCTTTCTCAAAGTAACAAATCTGTGCAGATAATATGAATACAGAGTATATATGCATGAAAGACACTTATAAAGTATTAAGTTTTCATAAATTCCCTTGAAAGCAGCCGCATATCTATTTATTGAATACATTCTCCTTAAGTTTCATTTTAAATGATTTCAGTGTCTACTCCTTTCTTATCTCTGAGGATAAATGGTTCAAGACAGCTGCTCCAAGTCTGGATATGGCTTTTTAACCTATGTTAGTTTTAATTATGGATCTGACTTGGGTTATGACTTCATCCTGACTTTCTCTGAGATTATAACTGCAGTTTCTAATCTGCAGTTTTGATTTAAGTGGGGGGTATTATCTCATTGACATTATGGATGAGCTGGAAAGAGGTGTGTCCCTACCTTGAACTGACAACAAGTTAAATGTCTCAAGATGGATAAAATTATGTGCTTATGTACCTGTTAGGAGTACGCAGAACTGGGGAAAGGTTATATACTTTATGAGGCAGGGCACATTGCATAATGCTATACTTTTTAGAACTGACAAGGAGATTATTAGTAAGGGTCCAACAGTATAGTGTTGTAAAGCAATAGTGGATATATCTGTGTAAAGGGTTATAGTCATGGAGGGAACATTATATTTTATATCCTTTATGAATAAAGAAAAGACTAGTTGACCAAGCAGCGAGTGTTGAGGCACATCAATATTTACTGATACTATCTCAAAGAAGATCTGACTGAAGTACATATGAATGACTTTGTCCTTAAAATAATGTTGAAAGAAGTTCAGAGTTTTTTCCCCAAAGCTGAATTTCCCAAGTTTGAGTAGAAAAGTTATGAATTACAGTTTCAAATGCCCTTGGTATATCCATAAAGAGCACATCAGCTAGCAAACTGTGAGTCATATTTCAGTATATCTTTTTCTTTGATTTGTAGAGAGTTGTCACTGTGCTAAAGGCACTGCAGAATCCATACCTAGCATCACACAGCAACCCATATTTGTTGATATCATCACAGACTTGTTTGTAGAGGAGTTTTTTTCAAAAGATTTTTGTTAAGGGGCAAAGGTCAGAGATTGGTCTATAATCTTTGTAATCCTTTAGACTTTTCATGTTTGATTACTAGATTACAGGAGCGTGTTTAAACAGTGTGGGAAGTATACCTGAGGTTAAGGACAAATTATATATATATATATATATATATATATATATATATATATATGGGGATATAGAAATATAAGAGTCTTAACATTCTTAGAAAGGTGGGATGAAGTTTATTGAACTTAAAACCAGTAGCAGCATTTCATTTCTCTGGTCTTTGGTATCTTTGAATGGTATCCCCCTAAGGCAGAATGTAAGGTAGTACTCAGTATATGTTAAAAATTAATATTATTGGGTGACTGTGTGTGTTGGAGAGAAAGCTGTTGTGGGGTAAATGTTTTGGCAATGGCCGAGAAGAAATAGAATACAGACTTTCTGTACTTTAGATCACTGCAGAAAAAAAACTCACTGTGCATACCGGCAGTGTAGACTCAACTCCCCAAAGCTCAGTCTGTCCTCATAGACAGAAGGGCTGCTCTGAGTCACAATAGAAAACTAAGCTTTTAGCCTGGGCTTTTTTAAACAAACAGTTCAGTAACGTTTTTGTCAAGGTAGTCATCACTGCATGCATGTGTAGTATGAGAAGCATCTTACATAAGTTATATATTTCTTTCCTTATTTTGCCATGGCAACTTGTAGGCAAAAACTGCTACATGTTTTACTACATTTTAAATATTATATACGTATTTGTTACAACATGTTTTACTATATATTAAATAATTTATACTTATTTGTATACTTAAAATTATCTGAGCACGCTATCTAAACACCTGATGTTGGCAAAAAAGGTTTAAACTCAAAAATATCTAAATTCACAAATAACTAAACACAAAAATAACAAAACTGAAGTCATGCTTGGGGAGAGGTTATGTGGTTTATGAGGTATGGCACATTGCATACTATAGCTTTTACAGTTAAAAGTAGCTCCATCTCCTTTCTCTCCAGCACACTGACTCAGTCCTTTCCTCTTCTATCATAATGAATGTTATTCACAACAAAAAATGTAATCTTCGCACTCCAAAGAATGCCTATATGCATTGATTCTAGAAAATCTATGTTTAACTGTTAGGAATATTCATAAATCCACTCTGTCAGCTTACAAGATAGCTTACCAGTGTAAAATGCCTCTCAGGTGACACAGGTGGCTGCATTGTTTCTGATAACTGATTATAACTGCGACATTGTGTACCCTACTTGTCCTATTTTTCATTTCTCTCCTCTCAGCTACCCTAAAGGCCTAATGCTAATTTTTGTCTCTGTTTGTTTTTTTGTCTTACAGCTTGCCCGTCTCTCTCTATTTCAGGTGCCTCCCCCAACTTGCCCATGGAAGAACTCCTGGACTGGCAAATTACTGTATCCCATCTGCCTGTTCACTCTGAAAAATGGCATGTATGTGTGCCATTTTTCTGTAATGTTTTTTAAATATTTAATAAATCCTGCATAGTTTCTCTTATGTTAGATACATAGTCCTTTATTACCTTTGGCGAGCATACCAGCAGTCTCCCTCGGACGTACTCCCTAACCTGCTTTCTCCCTAGTGAATGTGAATATTTTCTGTAGTCAGGATTGCCACTAGGTGTCAGTATCTACCACATAATCCGTACTTTTTCCATTCTATGTAAAATTAAACAAAAAGAGAAGTTTGTTTGTTTGTTTGTTTCGGCTTTTCCCGGTTAGGGGTCGCCACAGCTGAACTCCGGTCCGCTAATGATTGGCAGTAGATTTTTACATACTGGCTTGCCGGGCCTAACACACAACCTTCAGTGAAGGAACGCCCATTCATGCATGTCGCCACACAGAAGACGCTCTAACTGAGAATCGAATGGGCAACGTCTAACTGTGAGGCGACATCGCTACCGCAGCACCACCACCGCGGGTACTAAACAAAAAGAGAAGTAAACCTCAATATTAGCTCCAGGGACTTGGCACTGTTCTCAATATACTTCTATTTACTTGCTAGCTCTCAGATAGAGTTTCTAACTGTGACCATATTCCAAATTAAAATATACTTACCTTTGTTTTTTCTAGTAGCCCTAGGTGCAAAAGGAAAAAAACAAAATGTCTGTGCCACTGATTGGTTTCTGAACTTCTCCTCCTCCTCATTACTCCTTCTTGACTCTGCCCTTATAGCCATATAACTACTCCCATCACTAAATTACCCTATCACAAGCAACCACCACCCTTACTCACCTGTCCTATCTCATACCTCCTTCTCTAATCTAACATCTCCTCTACACCAATCTCCTCCCACCTCTAACTACTAACTCTGTTTGCTTTTACCATCTCCTCCCACTCTTCCAAAACACAGCCATACAACCTCTAAACAAGAAATGCTAATCAAAACCTCATTAGCTTTAATCATCATATACCTCCCCCTACTCCTCACTTACTTTCATTATCTAACCCCACTTACTCACATTTGTCACTCCCCCCTTACATGCAACCTCCATTTTCTTCAGATTTGAATCAGTCCTCTCAACTCATATCTCTCCTCACCTCTTCTATCTTAATGACACTTATTTATTAAACAGAAAACGTATCCCTACCATATCTAAAACTGTCTCCATCCCTCGCACCCCAAACCATCATTGTTTCACCCCCCTTAATCCCAACTCCAAATTCTTGAAACAACTGTCTTCCCCCCTATTCCAACTGATCTCTCTCCTCCTCTCTGGTGACATTCACCCAAACCCTGGGCCCTCACCCAGCCAGAATACTAGCTTACCCTCTCCATCCTCCTCCTTTCCAAACAAGTCTGTCTTATTCGCTACAGTAAATGCCCAAAGTTTATGCAACTTTCATGCCTGGCTCACCTACAACAAACCAGACAGTTTAGCTACCTCAGAAACATGGCTAAAGCCTCACATTAAGGATACAGAAATTACTCCACCCAATTTTAGAACTATAAGAAATGACAGAATCAAAAAGAAAGGTGGTGGAGTAGCCCTAGTCTACTCTTCCTCCCTAATGGTTAGTGCCTATAAAAAGCCCATACCCCAGTTTTCTACAGCTGAACTAACCCTGGCCCTTCTAAATATAAATAACAACAAAAGCATATGTATAGTTGCCCTTTAAATTCCCCCAGGAAACCATATCCCCATTCTTGAGGATATTCTTTCTTGGATCTCAACTAACATACAGAATGACAATACTCCTTGGTGACACTAATATTAACTAGTCTTCTGTAAACTCTCCTGCAGCCTCACAAAATATAAATCTGTATAAATTTACCCAACTAATCAATTCTCCAACTAGACCTGCTAAAGATACTATCTCATGAAGTGTTCTAGACTTGATACTAGTTTCCCACCCCCATAGTATCTCTGATAGAGGTACCATACCTGACCCACTTAGTGACCATTTCCCTGCCTTTGCACAACATACACCTCTTTCTCTCCAGTCACACCATAACTTTATCATAGCCCATTCCCTCAAAAATGTCAATACTCAAACCTTCTCTAACACCTTAAAACATAACAACTGGAACCCTTTAAAAACCCTCTCGCTTGATGATGCTGTCTCCTACTTCAATTCTGAATTCCTTAACCTGCTCAACAGCTTTGCTCCCCTTAGGTCTAAAAGGGTCAAAGCCAAAACTGCCCCATGGCTAACCAAAGAGACAGTCTCCCTCATGCATCTTCGTAATAAATCATGGAAACTGTACCAAAAACATAAGACTCCCAATAACTTGGCCGACTACAGACAACTCCTAAACAGAGTAAAAAAAAAAAAAATTGTCATGGACCGAAAAACCTATTACTCAAAAATTACAAAATAATAATAAATCAACCCTAAAAAGTTCTGGAGCAGCATCTCTAACCTGCTTCATCCTGGTAAAAAAGACAGTCCTTGCCCTGATCCTACTTCTTCTGATCTCTCCTTAGCTACGCAGATTAACTCATTCTTTATTGACTCAATAGCTAAACTTACCACAACCTTCCCTAATAATATTTCAGGCAAAGCCCCATCTCCCCCATCAATCCCAACCCATTCTAATTCTAACCCTATTCAGCACCCTCCCTTCTTATTCAAACCTATTCCCACTGCTACCATAAAAAAACTCCTTCAAAAATTAAAACCATGCTCAAATGCCCCAGATGAGCTTCCCTCTATTTTCCTTAAGCTAGCTGCCGATGGCATAACTCTACCTATCTCAATCCTAATAAACCATTCCATTCAGGAAGTTTATGTACCTCTCCTCTGGAAAAAAAGCCTTCATTATTCCCCTCAACAAGGGGGGCAACAATACAGAAATTTCTAATTTCTGTCCAATAACCATCCTATCCCCCATCTCTAAAATTCTTGAAAAATGTATCCACCTGTAACTCCTACCTTTTCTACTAGACAATCAACTACTTACCCCAACACCACATGGGGATAGCACAACTACAGCCCTCCTTTCCTTCATTGAAACCATCAACCACGCAATTGACTCCAACAACATTGTATCAACCCTCCTCCTAGATTTATCCAAAGCCTTTGATACAGTTTCACATAAACTTCTCCTATCCAAGCTATCCTATCTGAATCTCTCCTCATCCTCCATCAATTGATTTTCCAGTTACCTTGCAAACCACCAGCAAGCCGTCAAATGGAAAAATTCAACCTCTTCCTTCCTTCATACTATCACAGATGTCCCACAAGGCTCTATATTAGGCCCATTACTGTTCACCATCTTCATTAACGACTTCCATTGCTGCATCCCTAAAGGTAAACTGGTCCAGTACACCGATGATTCCATGATTAACTGTTCCACCAAAACCCTTCCTACACTAATGAAACTGACTCAAGAAGCTTTTTCCTGCACTGAGTCCTGGATCCTTGCTCTCAACCCTTCATAAACTAAGATCATGTTATTTACCCCTTCTAAAGCTTCCAAAATTGATAGAACTCTTTCTCAACAATGAGCCAAAACTCAACCCACTTGAAATAGTTCCCCACTCTAAACTTCTAGGATACTCATTGATGACCAATTAAAATTTGACATCCACATACAAACTAATATTAGGAAAACTCATCAAAAACTGTGTATGCTTTATCACCACAATTGCTATCTTACCCCTTCAACCAAACATACCCTGTCTACTACCTATCTCCTCCCCTCCCTTCTGTACAGTGCCCCGCTTCTTACCAGTCTTCAATCCTCCCTAAAGTTCAAGCTAGCTTCCTATTACAACAAACTTGCTAAGTTTGCTACTGGATCCAAATACTCCTCCCACCAATGCAAAGCTTTCCACTCCTTGAACTGGTTGGAACTCCCAAACTATCTTTCCTATATACAACTCTCCACTGCCCATAAACTCATCTTCCAACCTTCAAATTGTCCCTCACTCTCTTCCACTCTCCAAATACACCAGCCCAGTAGACTACTTAGGTCCAGCAACCAGAAACTCTTGGAAGTGCACAAGCCCACACAAACTCCAGGGACACTTCTATTATCTTTCTCACTAGCACAACTATGGAATTCCCTTCCCCCACAAGTTCATACCACCCATAATCTCTCCTCCTTTAAGAACCTTCTCCACTCTCACGTCTCTTCTCGCTGGGAATGCTCCTGATCCCATCCCACGTGACACACATTCTCTATTATTTCCCTATAAAACTATACTCCAGCTCATGTTTCCTTTATCAAGTGCTGTTGTTATTTGTCTATGACCTAAGAATACTCCACAACAATACTCCTCTCAAAGTTTTCCTCATCCACTTTGATGTTGCCTTGTATTTTATTATCATAAATGTTTAAATTTCAAACTTTTTGACTCTTTATCATGACATCATTTTAGAATTGTCTTATTGCTGATTTTTATTGTAAACTGTATATTGACATTCTGTTGATTTATATTGTACAACTGCATTGGAATATACTGTGATTTTATTGACAATTGTATTTTGGAGCTTTTCTCCATGGGCCTCCATTGAAAATGGACTCATTCTAGGCCCAATGAACTTTCCCTGTAAACAAATTGCAAATAAAAATCAAATAATAAATATGGCATACTTTAAGAGTTACCATCATAATATGCATCTGGGCCAAATGTTTCATTTACTTAAGTGCCCACATTAATTAAACGGGTGTATATCACATTATCAAAGACTGCAAACATCGAAGCGCAAAACATCGAACTGAAGACATCGAACTGGGAACATCGAAATGAGGGAAAAACACACTTGTGGAGTGTAGGTCAAAAAAAATTGCTCCATGCAAGGGGGAAAGACCCTCTTCACCCCCCACACCCCCTGCCACTTAAATATACCACTTCAGAGATCACACTTCAGTGCACTACAGTGTGGAAACAGAAGATTTCTGTTTCCTACACTGTAGTGCAATCTCGGAATTGGTATATTTAAGTAGCGGGGGTGTGGGGGATGCAGGAAGGCTTGCCCTCCTGCCTACACCCTTCATATTTCATGTCCCTGTTGGGTATTCCCATTTACAGCATTTCGATGTTTTGCTGTTTTGATGTCTTCAGTTCGATGTTTTCTGCTTCGATGTTTGCAGTCTTCGATGATGTGATGTAAACCCAGTTAAACAGCATCATCTGCAACATCCCCACCAGAATGTTCCCCAAAATTTTTTTGTGACCTGTTCAACCTGAAAATCATTCCTCTGCTATAAACACTTCAGATATTTTTCCTGCTTATAAATATGTGGTACTGACTCTCCACCAAATAGACTTCATTATGCTCCCTAATGATCTTTCAGTTATTTCTAATAATGATTTTGGTGAAACTGTTGTCAGCATTATAAAGTATATAGAATGAATAGTGATCATTATGTTTGCTAATCACATGAATAGTATAAACTACATAATTGTCATAGTCACTCAAGATATGTCTGTGCTAAGATTGTCTTTGTATGTTAACTTTAACATAATTCTTATCAATTCTGTGCTTACCATAAAGTCTCTGTCTAAGTATTCCAAAAGGGCCAACTCTTGTAAATAAATACTGACATCTGTAGAAAGCCTTAACAGCCTAATTACCTCACTGCTAATAATATGGATCTATATTAGTT